>NC_053025.1:311736372-312036372 GCF_003073215.2 Triticum urartu
GATATAGTAATATCTCTCACCATTTGCATTCATTTCTTGGTCTCCGTGTTGTTTCTAACCGGAATACCGACAAATGGTCTGTGATGTGTAAATTCTAAACTTCTAGCAACCCTATTGCTTTGAAGTTATTGGTCTACAGTTTCATTCTAAGTCTATTGCTTATCGAATCACCATTCTAACATTGATCATGCTACCTATGCCAATATTTCGGGCGCACCTTTCAACCAATGTTTGATTGTGTATGTTTTCCTCTAGCATACATCATTATATCATTTGATCTGATGAATGTTATCTCCTTGTTCACATAACTATGGAAATCCGTCTTTGGTTAATCTCGATGAATTGTCGCTGACTCCATCAACCACATCCTCATTTTCTCCTTGGTTAATGATGAACTTTTGTTTTGGGACTTGCTTCTATAGTTCATTTCCGAGAATCTTATAATGTCATCTTGTCAATTTGTGTTGCACCTTTTCTTCTCAGGCATCATAAGTCTGAGGTATCCTGACACCCTTCAGATCTGAATCTCGGTCAGATATGATGGTTAGAACAAATTCCCAAGAGTTATAACATTAGTATTGACCCGATAAGGTGATGTCATGCCTAGCACTCCTGGCCGGAGGACCTAGTGTTATAGTTCTTGTTTTAGCAAGGTTAACCATTCTTCCCTGAGGAAATTGTAAGACTTATTCTATAAGTTGATCATGATGGATCCCTTATGTATCCATAGCCCGATCTTTACCTATTGACCATGTCAATGCTATCTCGAAGCATGTCGGTGGTACTTCGATCATCAATAAGAACATTTGAAGCACACTGCTGAATTTTCTTTATCAATTATCCAAACACCGTTGTATGGGTAATGTCATGAAGTTTCTCTGCCCTTACCTCAAGGGTTTTCTACTTTATATCCTGTCATGGATATCATGCTGTACTTGTCCGTGGGAAAGATATACCCCTGGAATATGTGTTTAAACACATTTCCCTTTCCGTTGTTCTGTTTAACCTGATGATCACATTTTCCCTTTCATTGGTTTGTTTGACCTTCCTTGTGATCTATATAATCTAAGCAGTAAAGATTCATTGCTTATATAAACACCTCGGTGTACAATTCCATCAGCAAGACCCTGTTACTATTGTTGATGACATTCCGGTAACCACCGATGGATGAGAACTTTGCCTATTGGTCTGCCTCGTTGAACGAGCAGGAAAAATGGTTCTCTTCGTCCCTCGCCCTTGGTACCAATGTTGTTGTCGACATAACCGGCAGACTAACCTCTGACATGCCTTTCCTACATGACCATGCAAGATGTCAATGCCCTTCCTACTTTTAACCCACATGGTGGGCCCATAACTCATAGTTCCACAGAATCAAAACCTGACTCTCCTGTACACCCTTGTTTCTAAAGTCATTCCTCACGCATGGCTATGTATGTAATTCACGGGCCACCTTCCTAGTGATCTATTCTGGTATTAGACGCAATACTTATTCGCGCTGCCCTGAAACCCTTTCACCTTCTGATTAGGCATCGAACGATTGCCTATTCATTTGAAACTTCTCATGGTATCTTCTTACTTTGCTCTCGATATCTTATTAAGTTTCAATCCGAGAGACACTTATGCTTCCTCCCCTGAGTTAATCGTCTGATGCTCGATCTTGTTAGAATCCGTCCTTATAGAGTTTTCCCTTCTCACCCTTTCATAAGTACGGTGAAGATCCTGAAGGTAGGGCGACAACTTCATCATGATGGCTGGAAGCAGAGTAATGAAGACATCAATATAATGGATCGGTCTCTTCGAGAAGAGCAGCCAAAACCGAGAAGATCCGTTAGAATTTCGTAACCAGATCTTTCCCCTTGCTCCCCCTCTTAAATCTTGGGACGAGATTTCTTGTAGTGGAGGAGAATTGTGACGCCCGGATAATTAAGCTACCATGAACATCTGCTAATGATGCCACGTCACCTAGGTTACTATTGATAATCTCGCGTTACTTTGAAAACGGCTCGAATTCAAATTCAAAATTAAGTGAACAATAAACTTTTTAAAATATTAAAACTAAAATGTTTGGGTTGTGCCAAATAATGTGTAGGTAATTGTGGTGAAGAAATCACATTTCTGTAAAGTATTCAAATGCACTAAAATAAATAAAACAACAACTAAACCTATCATAAATGACCTTTTGAAATTTATAAAATGTGAACTAAATATTTTAAATACCAAAATATATTGTGGCAATGGGCTAATTTGCAACCTCCATTTATGTACTGGTCTTATAATTTTACAAAACTAAAAGCTATTAAAACTGTAATAGAAAACATAAAAGTGAAAATAAAATAAAAACAGAAAATAATATTAAAAAAAGAGAAACAAAGCCCCCTGCTGAGCCATGGCCCAACTGCCCACCAAGCCACAACCGACTGGCCTAAGTGTGAACTAGGCGAGGCCCAACCCACACAACCCCCCGCACTCATCCCCAACCTCGTGCTACAGGGAGGCAGGGGGGTCGTGGCGGGCATCCACGCCACGGCCGCGCCCCTGGGCGACGTGCCGGCGATCCCACGGCTTCCTGGGACGATAAGGCGTCGCCCCGTGCCCCTCCTCAAACCCTAGCTTCTTCTCCCCCTTTCCCCGCTCTCCCTCTCCCGTTACAGAACCGCCCGACGCCACCATCGCCGCCACCTCGTCAATCCGGTGGCCACCGACCTCCCCGGCACCTAAGGAGACATCCAGAAGCCTCCTCGTGGTCGTCTCCTTCCTCTCCACCGAGGAACCCGAGCCGGGACGCTCCGTACGCTCGCCATTGCCGTCGTCTTCGCCCACGCTCGCCACATCTCGTCAATGATTGCCGCTGCTCCGATCCGTCCGCACGGCAACCGAGGTGTCCACAAGCCCCGGGGTGAGCTCCTCGACCGATTCCCTCGTTTTCCCCTTCAATTCGTAGCCGTAGCCTTTGCCTTATGCTCGCTGTAGTCGCCATGGCCATAGCTTTGAGTCCGCGTATGAGCTCTCTAGCTCCTGGCCGCCCCGTGCGTGTCCCCAACTGCGCGCCCACGCGCCTGCCAGGCCCCGGCCAAGCCCTGCACCGCGCCCGCACGCGGACGGCTGTGCTCGCCGGCCGCCGCCTCCCGCGCGTGCGGCCGTCGCGCCCGCCTTCAGATGGCGTTCCGCGCGCTCCCCTGCTCTGTTGCGCACCTGCTGCTTCTGCTACCCTTGCCTGCGGTCGCTCCCTTGCAGCCGCCCTTGTCCGTGCGTGCTCATAGCCGCCGCCGCTGCTGGCTCTTGCCGCTGCGCTACTACAAGCTGTTGCTGTTGCCGTTGTTTGCTACTAGCCGCTGCTGTAACTTGGCCATGGGCGTGCGTGTGTGCATTACGTGCATAGCCTGCTTTGCTTCTGGCCGCTTAAGGCTAGTTGTAATGGGGAGTATCATATAGTAGTATCATGCATATGATACTAGTGTATGATACTACCTCCCTAATGCATAGTATCATATATTAGTATCATGTAGTACTCTATTTATTGCCATGCATGACACAAAGTAGCATATCATTTATTATGATACGGTATCATGATATGATACTCTATCTTCTCTTTCTTCATTTAATGCTATGACACCTTATCAAAATTGCCTAGTTGGCATGCATGATACTAGCTATGATACTACCATTACGACTAGCCTAAGTAATTAGAGCTAGGATAGTTTTAGGATTAGGTTAGTGGAGTAAATTGCCTAATATACATATGACACGTGAACTCCATTTGATTAGGTTGGTTTTAGTTATTGGAATAGGTATAGCCTATGCCATGCGGGCCCGTTTGACCATGTTGACCAGTCAACGTTGACTGAATCAACTTTTGACTGGGTACTGCTGACTTTGACCATGGCCCACTATCAGCCACACATTACACCCCTGGGTACACTTCTCTGTGTACCCATAGCAATTAGTGTTTATTATTTTTTCGAATTAAGTTAAATCCAGTAAATTAGAAAATGTGTTAAAACTTTAAAAATTAATATAAAATAATCCGTAACTCGGATGAAAATACTTTATACATGAAAGTTGCTCAGAACGACGAGACGAATTCGAATACGCAGCCCGTTCGTCTGCCACACATCCCTAGCATAGCGAACACGCAACTTTTCCCCTTCGTATCATCTGTGTGAAAACGCGAAACATCGGGAATACTTTCCCGGATGTTTCCCCCCTTCACAGGTATCACCTATCCCTGCGTTAGGTCACTCCTATCACCGCGTATTACCATGCTATGATTTGTGTTGCTTTGATTGCTCTATTATTTATTTGTGTTCCCCCTCCGTTACTTCTTTCCGGTAGACATTGAGACCGCTGCCGGTACCTCTATGATCGAATACATCGACGACGAACCCTTCTTGCCAGAGCAACCAGGCAAGCCCCCCTTGATCACCAGATATCGCCTACTCTCCTCTATACTGCTTGCATTAGAGTAGTGTAGCATGTTACTGCTTTCCGTTAATCCTATCCTGATGCATAGCCTGTCATTGCTACTACTGTTGTTGCCTTTACCTGCAATCCTAATGCTTAGTATAGGATGCTAGTTTACCATCAGTGGCCCTACATTCTTGTCCGTCTGCCATGCCATGGTATAGGGCTGTGATCACTCGAGAGGTGATCACGGGTATATACTATATAGTTTATACATGATACATGTGATGACTAAAGTCGGGTTGGCTCGAGGAGTACCCGCGGTTGATTCACGAATTGGGGGCTGGAAGGACATACTTTCCCGATAGCCCTCTATGTGGATCTTTGTGGCGAAGCGACAGGGCAGGTTGATACCACCTAGGAGAGAGGTGGGCCTGGCCCTGGTCGACGTTTGCGGTTATTTCAAGATAACACGTTTAATGAGATCTTGGTATTTGATCTGAGTCCGGCCACTGGCCTATACGCACTAACCATCTATGCGGGGACAGTTATGGGCACTCGACGTTGTGGTATCAGCCGAAGCCTTCTTGACGTCAGCGGCTGAGAGGCGCGCGCCGGATTGGACTAGAACGCCTGCTAGGCTAGGTCTGCTTCCGGCCGCGTTCGCAACGTGCAGGTGTGCAAAGGGCGATGGGCCCAAACCCCTGCGCCAGAGGATTTAAACCGGCGTGCTGACCTCTCTGTTGTGCCTAGTTAGGGCTGCGACGTGTTGATCTTCCGAGGCCGGGCATGACCCAGAAAAGTGTGTCCGGCCAAATGGGATCGAGTGTGTTGGGTTATGTGGTGCACCCCTGCAGGGAAGTTAATCTATTCGAATAGCCGTGATCTTCGGTAACAGGACGACTTGGAGTTGTACCTTGACCTTATGACAACTAGAACCGGTTACTTAATAAAACACACCCTTCCAAGTGCCAGATAGAACCCGGTGATCGCTCTCTAACAGGGCAACGAGGAGAGGATCGTCGGGTAGGAATATGCTACACGATGCTACTTGGTGAACTTGCTATCTACTCTCTTCTACATGCTGCAAGATGGAGGTGGCCAAAAGTGTATTCTTTGATAGGAATAGCTATCCCCCTCTTATTCCGGCATTCTGCAGTTCAGTCCACATATGATAGCCTTTTCCCTTTGATACCAATGCATACATATGTAGTGTAGCTCCTTGCTTGCGAGTACTTTGGGTGAGTACTCACGGTTGCTTTGCTCCCTCTTTTCTTCCTTTCTATACTTGATTTTTGCGACCAGACGATGGAGTCCAGGAGCCAGACGCCACCGTCGATGACGACTCCTACTACACTGGAGGTGCCTACTACTACGTGCAGGCCGCTGACGACGACCAGGAGTAGTTTAGGTGGATCCCAGGCAGGAGGCCTGCGCCTCTTTCGATCTGTATCCCAGTTTGTGCTAGCCTTCTTAAGGCAAACTTGTTTAACTTATGTCTGTACTCAGATATTGTTGCTTCCGCTGACTCGTCTATGATCAAGCTCTTGTATTCGAGCACTCGAGGCCCCTGGCTTGTAGTATGATGCTTGTATGACTTATTTTATTTGTAGAGTTGTGTTGTGATATCTTCCCGTGTGTCCCTGATCTTGATCATACATGTTTGCGTGTATGATTAGTGTATGATTGAATCGGGGGCGTCACAGATTCATATTGAACAATCAACTCATGGATAATTGTGGTGACATTGGAGTATCTAGGTGACATTAGAATTGGTTGATGTGTATCATATGGTGTTATTTTAGTATGGACTCTAGGGCTGTTTGTGAAACTTATAGGAATAGCTCAACAGATTGATTGTAAAGGATAACTTTGAGGTGGTTTAGTACCCTACAACAATTTCTTCTTATCTTCTCCTCTAGATAAGAACTTTGGGGTGACTCTTCATCGCATGTTGAGGGATTGTTATATGATTCAATTATGTTAGCACTGTTGAGAGATTGCACTAGTGAAAGTATGAACCCTAGGCCTTGTTTTTAAGCATTGCAATACCATTTCTGCTCCATTTTATCACTTCCTACCTTGCTTTTTTTATTTTCAGATTAAAAAAACCTATATCTTCTATCCATACTACACTTGTATCACCAACTCTTCGCCGAACTAGTGCACCTATATAATTTCCCATTGTACTGGATGTGTTGGGGACACAAGAGATTTCTTGTATTTGATTGCAGGGTTGTCTGAAAGAGACTATATTCATCCTATGCTCCCATGGACTGATAAACCTTAGGTCATCCACTCGAGGGAAAATTGCTACTGTCCTACAAAACTCTACGCTTGGAGGACCAAAACGGGTTTACAAGAATAAGTTGTGTAGTAGACATCAAGCTCTTTTCTGGTGCCGTTGCCGGGGAGCTAAGTGCTTGAAGGTATATCTTTAGATCTTGCAGTTGAATCTTTTGTATTTTTGTTTATTACTAGTTTGGTTTATAAAAGAAAACTACAAAAAAATGGAATTGAGGTTGCCTCATATTATTCATCTTAAGAATGTCTTTCTTGAAAATGATGGAGCGGAATTTTTTTCTCAATTGATAGAGGAAGAATTCAATAAAATGTTCCGCATCACATTTTTGAATGATGAGCATGATTGCAGCATTGTTGGTATGAATTCTTTGAGTATCTATGATGCTAATGATACGCAAAGCAATAAGCTTGGGGATGCTATATTTGATGAAGATGATATTTTTAGTCCCTCAAGTTTTGATGTGCAAAATTGTTATGATGATTGCATGCCTCCTATTTATGATGAGTACAATGATGAAAGCGGGTTTGGAAGAGTGTCAACTCTAGGTAACGATCCCACCATTTTGGAGGGTGTTGATTCCTATTATAATGATAAAAGTGGATTTGGTGAGGTCATGACTTTATTTAGTGATGAATCCACTATTTTGGAAGAGGTTTCAATTGATTATTATGAGAAAAAAGTTGCTATCTATGATGATTATTGTTATGACATGTATGGTACAACGAATAATGATAACCATGAAATTTTTCACCATGATTTCAATTTTCAATTGGATTATCCCAATCAAGTATCACATGATAGTTATTTTGTTGAGTTTGCTCCCACTACTATTCATGAGAATAAATTTGCTTATGTGGAGTGTAATAAAATTTCTATGCATTTGGATCATGAAAAGGATGCTTTATGTGATAGTTATATTGTTGAATTCATTCATGATGCTACTAAAAATTACTATAAGAGTGGAACATATGCTTGTAGGTATTGCAATACTATCAAGTTTCCTCTCTATGTGTTGAAAATCTTGAAGTTATGCTTGTTTTGCCTTCCTATGCTAGTTGATTCTTGCTCCCATAAGTTGTTTTCTCACAAAATTCCTATGCATAGGAAGTGGAATAGGCTTAAATGTGCTAGTCATATGCTTCATGATGTTCCCATTATGTTTCAATTCTTTATTCTTATGTGAGCATCATTAAAATCATCATGCCTAGTGAGGGAGTCCTGGATTAGGGGGTATCCGGACAGCCGGATTATATCCTTTGGCCGGACTATTGACTATGAAGATACAAGATTGAAGACTTCGTCCCGTGTCCGGATGGGACTCTCCTTGGCATGGAAGGCAAGCTTGGCAATACGGATATATGGATCTCCTTCCTTGTAACTGACTCTGTGTAACCCTAGCCCCCTCCGGTGTCTATATAAATCGGAGGGTTTAGTCCGTAGGACCAACAACAACAATCATACCATAGGCTAGCTTCTAGGGTTTAGCCTTTTCGATCTCGTGGTAGATCAACTCTTGTAATACTCATATAATCAAGATCAATCAAGAAGGAGTAGGGTTTTACCTCCATCAAGAGGGCCCGAACCTGGGTAAAAACATCGTGTCCCCGTCTCCTGTTACCATCCGCCTAGACGCACAGTTCAGGACCCCCTACCCGAGATCCGCCGGTTTTGACACCGACATTGGTGCTTTCATTGAGAGTTCCTCTGTGTTGTCATCGTTAGGCTTGATGGCTCCTTCAATCATCGATAGCGATGCAGTCCAGGGTGAGACTTTTCTCCCCAGACAGATCTTTGTATTCGGCGGCTTCGCACTGCGGGCCAACTTGCTTGGCCATCTGGAGCAGATCGAGAGCTACGCCCCTGGCCATCAGGTCAGATTTGGAAACTTGAACTACACAGCCGACATCCACGGAGACTTGATCTTCGACGGATTCGAGCCCTTGCCGAGTGCGCTGCACGGTCACGATGAGCATGATTTAGCTCTACCATCGGACAGTGTTCGGGAGATCGCACTGGCGACCGCTCCGACCCTCAATTTGGAGCCAGTTGCGCCATCCAAGGACGGGTGGATAGACCCCGCCACGGAGGCCGCATCTTCAGCGGCGATCGAGCCAAATACC
Source organism: Triticum urartu (assembly GCF_003073215.2). Taxonomy (NCBI): domain Eukaryota; kingdom Viridiplantae; phylum Streptophyta; class Magnoliopsida; order Poales; family Poaceae; genus Triticum; species Triticum urartu. Next base: position 311,745,199 of record NC_053025.1, read on the forward strand.
GACCTTACCCTTCACGGGAGCCGTGACGCCGAACTGCCGGATTCTTCCCCGGCCACGGACTCCGAACCGCCTGTGCCCGTGCCTATCGAATCCAACTGGGCGCCGATCATGGAGTTCACCTCCGCGGATATCCTTCAGCACTCGCCCTTTGGCGACATACTGAACTCATTAAGGTCTCTCTCCTTGTCAGGAGAGTCCTGGCCGAACTATGGCCGGCCAGATCGGGATGCGGACGACGAAGAAATTTGCCGCCCACCCACCACCCACTTAGTAGCCACTGTCAACGATTTGACCGACATGCTCGCCTTCGACTCCGAAGACATCGACGGTATGGACGATGATGCAGGAGACGAACAGGAGCCACTGCCCACAGGGCATTGGGCGCCCACTTCATCATATGATGTATACATGGTGGACACACCCAAAGAAAACGACGACGAGGAACGGAAAGACGCAGCGAAGGACCATTCCCTCGAGAAGCAGTCAAAGCGGCGGCGTAAGCGCCGCTCCAAATCCCACCTCGACAGAAACAACGATCATATAGACCCAGCGATAGAGCAGGGTGAGCCAGCGGACGACAAACACGGCATTGAACCACCGCCCGACCACGGCAAGACGGAGAATCAAACCGAACAACCCGACTCCGGCGAAGATAACAGTCTGGATGACATCACACCGGACAGGCACCCAGAGCAACAGAATACCCATCAAAGGCTTGTTGCCATTGCGAGGAGTCTGAAAAAGCAGAAGCAAAGGCTCAGGGCTGCACACACACTCAGAATTAGATGGAGTAAAGTACTCAACACTACAGCAAAGTACGGCGGTAGTCGCCACACAAAGAGCTACCCGAAGCGAAAGCTGCTACCTTAATTCGATGAGGAGGCCTTAGATCCCCCGCAATCAAAAAACAAAATAGTCATCCAGTCGGATAGACGACCTCATGGCCAACATAGAGCGGCAAACGACGCCGCACACAAGCCAGTACGCGATCCACGTGAGGGCTCGCATCAAAAGGACGACACAACCAGATCCATCTACGGGCCAAGCAAGCGCGCACCAGCACGCAATGCAACACAACAAAAATCCGAACACCACTGTACACCCAAATACAGGGGTGCCACACACCCCCTATGTTTCACCGATGAGGTGCTGGACCATGAATTTCCAGAGGGATTCAAACCTGTAAACATAGAGGCGTACGACGGAATGACAGACCCTGGGGTCTGGATTGAGGACTACATCCTCCATATCCACATGGCTCGAGGAGACGATCTCCACGCCATCAAGTACTTACCCCTCAAGCTCAAAGGGCCAGCTCGGCACCGGCTTAAAAGCCTCCCCGAAGACTCCATTGGAAGCTAGGAAGAGCTCGAAGACGCTTTTCGAGCAAATTTTCAAGGGACCTATGTCCGACCACCGGATGCAGACGATTTAAGTCATATAACTCAACAGCCCGGAGAGTCAGCCCGAAAGCTTTGGAACAGGTTTCTCACTAAAAAGAACCAAATAGTCGACTATTCGGACGCCAAAGCCTTAGCAGCTTTAAAGCACAGCATTCGAGACGAATGGCTTGCCAGACACCTCGGCCAAGAAAAGCTGAGAATAATGGCAGCATTAACAAGCCTCATGACCCGCTTTTGCGCGGGTGAGGACAGCTGGTTAGCCCGATGCAACACCAGCGACCCAAGTACATCCAAAGTCAGGAACGGAAACGAGAAGATGCAGCAAAAAACAAGCGCTGGAATAAAGAAGACAGCCCGAAGAGCACGACGGTAAACGCCGGATTCAGAAGCTCTCGGCCAGGTCAGCAAAAGCTGCCCTCCAAGGGCAACAGAGACGAACTGTTTAGCCTGAACAAGATTCTGGACAAACTATGTCAGATCCACAGCACCCCCGATAAACCTACAAATCATACCCATAGAGAATGTTGGGTCTTCAAGCAGTCCGGCAAATTCAACGCCGAACACAAGGGGCAGGATACACCAAGCGAAGACGAGGACGAGCCTCGCAAGCAAAGCACTGGGGAATAGAAGAAATTCCCACCAGAAGTCAAAACAGTAAACATGTTACACGTGATGAAGGGGAGAAACAAAGCGGCACTCCTAGAGACACATGCCCCAGGGCCTATCACCGCGGAGTTCTACCACTGGTCGTCCAAACCGATCACCTTTGACCATCAGGATTACTCGGCAAGTATCCGGCATGCAGGATGGGCTGCCTTGGTGTTAGACCCGATAATTGACCGATACCACTTCACATGAGTCCTGATGGATGGCGACAATAGTTTAAACCTGATATATCAGGACACAGTCCGCAAAATGGGGATAGACCCAACAAAAACAAGCCATAGTAATACTACCTTTAAAGGAGTAATGCCAGGCCCAGAAGCCCATTGTACGGGCTCCCTGCTACTAGAGGTTATATTCGGCTTTCCCGATAACTTCCGCAGCGAAAAGTTAACCTTCCACATCGCTCCGTTCCAAAGTGGCTATCAAGCACTACTCAGACGCGAAGCTTTCGCTCGCTTTAACGCAATACCGCATTACGCTTCTCTCATGCTTAAGATGCCCTGTCCACGTGGCATCATTACAGTAAATGGAAATATTGAGCACTCCTTGCACGCGGAAGACCGTGCGGCTGCCTTGGCAGCCGCACACTAGACGGCCTCACCAACTAGAGCATCTGACAGGTCGTTAAGACCACGGACACGGTTAGACGAGTCCGGTGTAGCTATATATAATTGATACAGGTTTGATGGCTATACCCCTACAACAATACAAGGGGCTCAACGCGTGTGAACAAGTGACAATTAGGCTCAACTTTACTCATCTGGAACTATACATGGTTTATTTAGTATAACCTACCTTTTGCACGACAACTTTTCAACTAAGTTCCTCTCTTTTTCAGATGACCATCATGCTACACCCGCCCAATATGTCTTCACACGGGCAAGGGCCATCCACGCACCCTCTACGCACGCCGACCTCTTCATCGCATTGATGTGCGGCACCGCACCAAGGAACTGTTGCACCAAACTAAAATAACTGTTCGGCTTTGGCCTTTCCAGCCACAGATGATCCACAACAGACCTCATGGCGAGTCCGGACAATCTATTCAGCTCGGCCCATTCGGCCAACCGATCAGTCAATGGAAGCGGACGCTCTGGATCGTTAAATTGTGACCAAAACCGCTTTTCCACTTCGCGATCTTTTTGATCTCGGAAGTATTCGGCCGCATCGGCAGCACTCGCCGCTAAGTCTAGATATGCGTCCGCAGAACTCAGCCGGTCTAAAGGGGCGTACCGAGGATCTCCAAACTTCATCCGCAGCATAAAGGGCTTCCCACCCGCGATATCCCCGGCTTGACGCAACTCCTCCTTCATCGCTCTCATTGCATAGCGGGTATCTTTGGTCGCCATCGTGGCCTTCTCCAGGTCTGTCCTCTTCGCTCGATCTTCCTTTTCAAGAAGCTCGTAACAGTCAGCGGTGTTCTTCAATTCCAAAGCCATCCTGGCTATTTCCTCCTTGCTTTGGCAGTGAGCAGCCTATTCGGCTTTCAGCTCCTCGATTGCCTTTAGGGCAGCCACATCGCTTTTCCTGGCTTGTTCATTGGCTCGGGCAAGTTCCGCCCGAAGGTTCTCCATGGCTGCAGCTTCATCTGCATTCACACACATGTTCTAGATACTGGCATCATGCTGCTCTTCCCATGTGTCATCGGAGGAATCACATACCCTATGCCTCGTCAAGCCGCTTATTGACAAGTACGATGTCGGCATCTGCCACGTCAAGCTGCCGCTTTAGCTCGGCAAACTCATTGGTCCGGTTGGCCACCGGACCCTCCGCCACCTGCATATTAAGGCGGCACGATTATTCCTGGGACTATGATCCTCTGTGCGCTGTGGTCTTCGACAGCACCCAGAGTCTCAAGGGCTACTATCTACACAGGGCACATCTAAAAATGTGCGGTACTGTAAAAAATGTACATCATTTCGCGTACCTCAAAACCCGTCAGTAGACTCATAAAGGCTTCATGCAACCCGCTTTCGGCGGACGAAATCCTTTCAATAACCGCACCCATCAACGTGCGGTGCTCTTCTAACATAGCCGCTTTCTCTAGCAGATCCCTCAGTACGTCCGACCGTACACCAGAAGGTGCCGGACTCTTTCGATTGCCCTCTTCAAGAGCCGGATACTAAGGACTTCGGGTGGCCATAGGATTACCTTCTGGCCTTGCGGGATCAGGAGAAACCCTCCGCGACGACACCTCGGGGTCGCCCGCCTCATGAGGCGGTATGGCAGGGGGAGGCGTTTCGCTCTCCATCATCTCTGGAAGAAGATCCCCTGAAGACGAGCTCTGCTGAGAAGGGCTAAGATCCAAACTGCAAGATAAATGCTTCGGTTATTTTCCTCAGAAGTAAGGCGAGATATTTTCATTATTAAGTACCCTTTTACTTACAGCTCGGTGGAGGGCTGATCCCCTTGAGGGCATAGTGCGGCCGGGGTATCCCCCAGGGCAGGACCCTCCGGTGAAGATTTCTTCCCCCGTTTGGAGATCGTGGTCTTCGGGTCCTCAGAGGCGTTCCTCTTCCTTCCCTGGGAGAGGAAGTTTCAGTTCCTCCTCCCCGGTTAACCTCCCTCGCGGAGGCACTAGCCTCCCTGTCCCCTCCTTTATCTTCTCCTGAGGGTGCTTGATAAGGCGCCATCTCCAGCATCCTGGTTAGCACGAGATTTGGTGATGTCTCAGGAAGGGGGGCCGGACACCTGATCAACTTTGCCTTCGCTGTCCAATCCTGGTCAAAGAGCGGCTTTTTTAGGGCGATGTTGCGATAAACAAATGGATAGTGTGTTCGGATGCGGGGCTACTTACTTGGGTATCCGGGCGATTGCAGCTCAGACCTGCATCCTCAATGATGTCCGGACACATTATTTGTGGTCCGAAGAACAATTTGTACATCTCCTCGGGCGTCATGCCAAGGAAGTGTTGAATAACTCGCGGTCCTTCCGGGTTGAATTCCCACATGCGAAGGGGCCGGCGTTTGCAAGGCTGGACTCGATGAACTAACATAACTTGCACTACCATAACCAGACTGAAATCTCTCTCAAAGAGATCTCGGATACGGCTTTGCAGTATTGGCACGTCCTTGGCTGGACCCCAACTCAGCCCCTTGCTGATCCATGACGTCAGTTGTGGTGGGGGGCCTGAGCGAAAGGTGGGGGCAGCTACCCACTTGGCACTTCAGGGAGCTGTGATGTAGAACCACTCCCGCTGCCACAATCCGGACACCTCTAGGAAGCTACCCTCAGGCCATGGAGCGTCAGCAATTTTGCTTATTAAAGCGCCTCCACACGCTGCGTGCTGCCCCTCGATCATCTTCGGCTTCACATCGAAGGTCTTGAGCCACAGGCCGAAGTGAGGGGTAATGCGGAGGAAGGCCTCACATACAACAATAAATGACGAAATGTGAAGAAGGGAATCCGGGGCCAGATCGTGAAAATCTAGCCCATAATAGAACATAAGACCCCTAACAAAGGGATCCAGAGCGAGGCCTAGTCCTCGGAGGAAGTGGGAGACGAACACGACGCTCTCGTTGGGTTCGGGAGTAGGGACGACCTGCCCTCGGGCGGTCAGCCGATGCGAAATTTTGGCGGTCAGATATCTGGCCTCTCTCAACTTCTTGATGTCCTCCTCCATGACGGAGGAAGGCATCCACTGACCTTGAAGTTTGGATCCGGACATAGTTAAAGGTCCGAAGCACCTGACTTGAGTTTCGGGTGTTAGAACTCAAGGCGGGGGAAGGATTTGATTGAGCACGAGAGGGAAAAAAGAAAAAGCCTTGTCCCCTTTATAAAGAGGGTGAATATCAAGCGTCCTCCTCGTGGACGTTTGGGACTTGCCTAAGATCTAGGAGTCCTACCAATAGGCACAGTTGGGTTACCCACGTCCGTATTGATGAGAATCCCGTAATAAGGGGACACGATCTCTGCTTCGACAAGACGTGCCAAGGAAACCGCCTCGCGAAATACGCTGAGGTTGGTTGTGGAAAATGATTCGAATGGTGACCTGGCTGTGGTGTGATGTCACACTGTGGAATACGTCGGCATATTAGATTTGTGAAAATATTATTCTCTCTACGGTTGTATGTGGAACTTGTTTTGGAGAGTCAGACACGATCCTCGTGTTCAAAATCTTCTATGAAGTATTCGGAGGAGGAACCCGCCTTGCAATGCCGAAGACAATCTGTGCGCCGGACTCATCGTCATTGAAGCTTGGTTCAGGGGTTACTGAGGGAGTCCTGGATTAGGGGGTATCCGGACAACCGGATTATATCCTTTGGCCGGACTATTGGACTATGAAGATACAAGATTGAAGACTTCGTCCCGTGTCCGGATGGGACTCTCCTTGGCGTGGAATGCAAGCTTGGCAATACGAACATATAGATCTCCTTCCTTGTAACCGACTCTGTGTAACCCTAGCCCCCTCCGGTGTCTATATAAACCGAAGGGTTTAGTCCGTAGGACCAACAACAACAATCATACCATAGGCTAGCTTCTAGGGTTTAGCCTTTTCGATCTCGTGGTAGATAAACTCTTGTAATACTCATATCATCAAGATCAATCAAGAAGGAGTAGGGTTTACCTCCATCGAGAGGGCCCGAACCTAGGTAAAAACATCGTGTCCCCCGTCTCCTGTTACCATCCGCCTAGACGCACAGTTCGGGACCCCCTACCCGAGATCCACCGGTTTTGACACCGACACCTAGCTAAAATGGCATTAAAGAAAAGCGCTTGTTGGAGACAACCCAATACTTAATTACACCTAGTATTTTTGTGTGTTCACATGATTAAGCTACTGTAGTAATCATGTTTTATATCTTTTATTTCAATAAAGTGCCAAGTAATGCCTTTGGGATAGTGTGGATGATAGTTGACTTGATTCTATACAAAAAGAAAAACTTCTGCACCCAGTAACAAAATTGTTGAGATTTGCTGGAGCGTGGTAAAATTCTAAATTTTTTACATGTGATTGATATATAAATTTTCTACGCTATACTAATCTTTCAAAAGTTTTGAAGTTACAGAAGTATGGTCATTTTTTTAGATCATCACAGACTGTTCTGTTTTTGACAACTTTTGTTTTCAATCATAGTTTTCTTGTTTTATAGTTTCTATGGCTTATATATTGGTCAATATAAATTTTGGAAATGATAAGGTACAATAGGCATTGTTTGAGAATAATTATTAATCTTGTCTTGATAGTACCAAAGTGAATGATTTGTTCTTTATCCTACTAACCCATCTCACGAAGTTCCGTTAAGTTCCATGTGATTGAGTTTTCCAAGGTTTGGGTGAGATATCAATATGATGAGAATAATGATTCGCAAGACCCTAAGCTTGGGGATGCCCAAGGCACCCCAAGGTAATATCTAAGGAAGACCCAATCATCCAAGCTTGGGGATGCCCCGGAAGGCATCCCTTCCTTCGTCTATATTTTTATTGGTAACGTCACTTGGAGCTATATTTTTATTCGTCACATGATATGTGTTTTGCTTGGAGCGTCATTTTATTTTGTTGAGGTTTACTATCTGTTATTTATAATAATGTTGGTGTCCTTTTATTTCAATAAAAGTGTAAAATATAGCCTTTACCATACTTATGTTGCTGTTTGAAAAACAAAAAGTTTTCTATTATTGTTTGAATTCTTCAGGAAAGTAAGAATGTGATAAAATCTTGAATGTTTTACACAACAAGCTATGATAAATTTTCTACAGTGTGGTAATTTCTTCAGAATTTTTGGAGTAAGAGAAGTATGAATCTTCTTGCATCCTTTACAGTCTGTCCTGTTTAGATAGATTGCTGTTATGTTTGCATATGTTTGCTTGTTTAATGATTCTATGTCAGGATAGGAGTATGAAATATGCAGAGGCATTTAGTATGCAATGTTAAATTATAATTTTAGTGATTTACTATAGTAGAGAATGATAGGGTTTTGCATTGACTTATACTAACTTATCTCACGAGTTCTTGTTGAGTTTTGTGTGGATGAAGCTTTTGAAATTTAGGAAACCATGATATCAGAGGGATTAAGGAGACACAAAAGCTCAAGCTTGGGGATGCCCAAGGAATCCCAAGTTCATATTCCAAGAAGTCTCAAGCATCTAAGCTTGGATGCCCCAGTAGGCATCCCACCTTTCTTCATCAACAATTATCGGTTAGTATCGGTTGAGCCTAAGTTTTTTGCTTCTTCGCATGAGATATGCTATTCTTGGAATGTCATTTTATTTTATTTTGGTTAATTTTCAAATAAAATACATCAGATCTAAAAAATTTAATTGAGAGAGAGTCCTCACATAGCTACTTAATTGTTTAACTACTCATTTGATCTTCACTTATATCTTTTTCGAGCAGTTTGTCATTTACTCTCGTTTTTCACTTTTATCCTAAGAGTAAATTGTTGAAGGAATAAAATATCATAAATTTGAAATTATATGTGCTTCGTATGCTTGTATCATGCCTAGTAGTAGTTTCACATTGGGTTTAGAAAGCAAAATCTATTGAAGTTTGACAATCGCAATATTGGTCATATAAGCAATTCATGAATGCTTAGTATAAGGAAGAGAAATTTCACATGTAAATATATTATCTTTGACATATTTTATGATTGTGAATACCCATCAATTATTTTCAGATTTGAGCAAATTAGTTGAAGTTGGACAAGGAAGACAACATAATGAGTTATGTTTGGGTATATTTGCATAGAAGTTATATTGTTATAGATCCCCACCATGTGGTGCTTGCTTAGGATCTTTTGCTAGCCAAAAATTCATACTAAGTAGAGATACTACTTGTGCATCCAAAAACCCTTAAACCCTGTTTTCTACCATGAGTGTACACCATATCTATCTGTGGATTGAATAAGTTCCCTCAAGTAAGTTGTCATCGGTGCAAAAAGAACTAAAAGTTGCTCCTAAAAATGTATGATCTTTTATTGCAAGGGAAAATAAGCGTTGTACAAACTTGTGATGGTAAAGAAATAAAAGCGATGGACTGCATAAGAAAGGTTGCTATCACAAGGGGCATTATAACATGACGTTCCTTTGCATTAAGGGCTTGCACATCCAAAAAAAGCGCATGACAACCTCTGCTTCCCTCTATGAAGGGCCTATCTTTTACTTTAGGTATTTACTTTTATGCAAGAGTCAATAATGTTCCTTCTCATTTAAACCTCAATTATTCTCTAGTTGGCAAGCATCATGTGGTGGGGAAAGATCCAGACACATATGGCCATTCAAATATATTCGATCTTGAATTATTATTATTGACAACTATCTCTATGATAAATAAGTTGGGAGGCTAAACACCAAGCCCCTATATTTCTCTGTGTTCAATGGATGCCATTTGTTCCAGGCACATATGGCCATTCAAATATATTCACCTATTATTGCTTTGAGTACTAGCAATCATAGATGACTATATGATAATTGGGTATGTGGATCTCTTACTTAGACTTTGTTGAAAATAAGTTGAATTGAAATTCTTTGGTGACTAAGAACATAGGTTGTTAAGTTTCAAGAGAATGCATTCACTGGTACAGAGATATGTATTCAACGTATCTATAATTTTTGATTGTTCCATGCTATTATATTGTCCATCTTGGATGTTTTATATGCATTTATATGCTATTTTATATGATTTTTGGGACTAACCTATTAACCTAGAGCCCAGTGCCAGGGCCAGTTTCTGTTTTTCCTTGTTTTTGAGTTTTGTAGAAAAGGAATATCAAACGAAGTCCAATTGACCTGAAAATTTATAGAGAATATTTTTGGAAAATATAAAAATACTAGAATGAAAAGATAACGGAGAAGAGTCTCGAGGCCACCACAAGGGTGGAGGGCGCCCTGATCAGTTGTAGGTACAGTGGGGTTTTAATGCCCCATTCTGTGAGTGCCGTGTTCTCCACAGGGACTAGGCGACGGCAACGATGCTCGGCTAAAGCTAGGTGACAGAGTTCAGATGATGATTGCGAGGAAATATAGACCTAAACTAACCAAAGTCGACGACAAAGAAAATGAAAATAAGCAAAAGGGAGATTCAGATTTTACTCATTGTCTTTTTGGTATTTTTGTAATGCTTGAGAAGTTAAAATACTAATACGAGTATACATCAATGACAAGAGAAGTGGAAGGACATGAACATAACATGACAAGGACACATTACTATCAAACATAAACAAAGGGAAGAAGCGAGAATATATGACAAAATATAATTGTATCAAATCAAACACACACACACATTTATATATCACAGGTACATAGCTAATACAGGGACTACAGAACACACAAAACCACACATATGCGAACAGGATACTACACCACGGTTCAGGTTAACAAGAGACAACAGAAACGAAATCTTACAAGCCACAAGATTAGTACCCACAGAACAACACAACGGTATTTAACAACTAAAAATTACTGGTAGAAATTAACTACTACAGCGAGAAGAAATACACAGGGTGAACACACATATATGCTGACAGAACACATATTACCAAAGTAACAAAATATTGCATATTATTTAGTTCCCAAAGCAACAAGAAATCCACTATTCAGAACATAGAATTTATGACATGATATTTAACAAGTACGAACTAAGCAAACTAGTTGGTTGCAAACACTTATCAAAATCTGAACCTTACAAGTACTACACATCTCCTATTACAGAAAATTCAGAAAGAGAGATAAGCAGCGGCAAGATAGAAGAAGAAGAGAAGCGGCAGGAGATTAAGGAAGGAGCAACAGTAGGTTCGTGGGGGAAGGAGGAGCAGCAAAAGGTTCGGAGAAGAGACAGGGAGCAACAAGGTAGGCGAAGGGAGCAGGAAGTCGCAAGAAGAAGTAGCAGCAACGTGGGGATGGAGAGAGGAGAAGGAGGAGCAGGGGCGCAACAAGAAGGGAGCAGCAGCGGGGCTTGGAGAAGAAGCAGTAGAAGCAGAAGCAAGGCAAGGGAAGAAGGAGCAGCAACAAGGAAACTCTCGCGCGGAGGTGCTCAGTGGTGCGGTGGTGATGGTGGCGTGGTGAAGCGGAGGAGTGGTGGTGATGGATGGCGGCGGTGTGGAGCGTGTGGAGGTGCTGGGTGGCGCGGTGAAGCGGGGAGTGGTGGTGATGGATGGCGGCGGTGTGGAGCGTGTAGAGGTGCTGGGTGGCGCGCCGCCACGCCGGCCTGGCCGCGGCGGCGACCGGAGATGGAAGAAGAAGTGGTGAGGGAGAGAGATGGAGATGCCAGACCCGATGGGGATCGGCAGCCGCTAGGGATTTTGACCCCTCCTCTGATCTGCCACTTTGTAATTTTGGCCCTTTTCCTTTTCTTCTTTCTTCACAAGAAGGTCCCTTTCTTCTTTAACTTGTCCCCTGGAGCATCATTTCTTCACACACAAGTCCCTCTGTCTTTCTTCTTTATTTTCACTTGACTGGTTCTCTTAACCACTAGTCCGGATCTTGAAGTTTATAGTGCCTTTGCGCACTTTTCTGCAAATGAAACAAATGACTAGTAAATGATTCTTTGTATGATTATCATTCACAAATTCAACAATTCATAGCAAGAAATGAATGAATAAAACTCAATAAACCACATATTTGATTGCCAAAAGATGTATGTGAAATGTGTTGATCACGCCCCCACCTCCCTAGGGCGCGCCCTCCGTCCTTGTCGTCGCCTCATGGCCCCCTGACTTATTCTCGATGCCAACACCTCTTATAGATCCCCAAAACCCCAAAACGGAACCTAGATCGAGAGTTCCGCCACCGCAAGCCTCTGTAGCCACCAAAAACCAATCAAGACCCTGTTCCGACACCCTGCCAGAGGGGGGAATCATCACCGGTGGCCATCTTCATCATCCCAGCGCTCTCCATGACGAGGAGGGAGTAGTTCGCCCTCAGGGCTGAGGGTATGTACCAGTAGCTATGTGTTTGATCTCTCCCTCTCTCTCTGTCGTGTTCTTGATTTGGCATGATCTCGATGTACCGCGAGCTTTGCTGTCATAGTTGGATCTTATGATGTTTCTCCCCCGCTACCTTCTTGTAATGGATTGAGTTTTCCCTTTGAAGTTATTTTATAGGATTGAGTCTTTAAGGAGTTGAGAACACTAAATGTATGTCTTGCATGTGCTTATATGTGGTGACAATGGGATATTCACGTGATCTACTTGATGTATTTTTTGGTGATCAACTTACGGGTTCTGTGACCTTGTGAACTTATGCAGATGGGTTCGCACACGTTTTCGTCTTGACTCTCCGATAGAAACTTTGGGGCACTCTTTGAAGTTCTTTGTGTTGGTTTGAATAGATGAATCTGAGATTGTGTGATGCATATCGTATAATCAAACCCGCGGTTACTTGTGGTGACATTGGAGTATCTAGGTGACATTAGGGTTTTGGTTGATGTGTATCTTAAGGTGTTATTTTACTACGAACTCTAGGGCTATTTGTGACACTTATAGGAATAGCCCAATAGATCGATCAGAAAGAATAACTTTGAGGTGGTTTCGTACCCTACAATAATCCCTTCGTTTATTCTTCGCTATTAGTGACTTTGGGGTGACTCTTTGTGGCTTGTTGAGGGATTGTTATATGATCTAATTATGTTATCATTGTTGAGAGAACTTGCACTAGTGAAAGTATGAACCCTAGGCCTTGTTTCTAAGCATTGCAATACTGTTTTCGCTCACTTTTACTATTAGTGACCTTGCTGTTTTTATATTTTCAGATTACAAAAACCTATATCTACCATCCATATTGCACTTGTATCACCATCTCTTCGCCGAACTAGTGCACCTATACAATTTACCATTGTATTGGGTGTGTTGAGGGCACAAGAGACTCTTTGTTATTTGGTTGCAGGGTTGCTTGAGAGGGACCATCTTCATCCTACGCCTCCCACAGATTGATAAACCTTAGGTCATCCACTTGATGGAAAATTGCTACTGTCCTACAAAACTCTACGCTTGGAGGCCCAACACGAGTCTACAAGAAGAAGGTTGCGTAGTAGACATCAAGCTCTTTTCTGGCGCCGTTGCCGGGGAGGTGAGTGCTTGAAGGTATATCTTTAGATCTTGCAATCGAATATTTTAGTTTCTTGTTTTATGACTAGTTTATTCTATAAAATAAAATTACAAAAAATGGAATTGAGGTTGCCTCATATGCTTCATCTTTTTAATGTCTTCGTGAAAATAAGGATTCCGATAATTGTGCTCAATTGCTAGAGGAAGAATGCAATAAAATATTTGACATAAAATCTTTGAATGATGAGCATGATTGCAATGTTGTTAGTATGAGTTCCTTGAATATCCATGATGCTAATGATATGCAAAGCCACAAGCTTGGGGATGCTATGTTTGATGAAGATGATATTTTTTGTCCCCCAAGTTTTGATGAGCAAATTTATTATGATGATAGCATGCCTCCTATTTATGATGATTATATTGATGAAAGTGGGTTTGGAAGAGTGTCAACTCTAGGTACTAATGATCCCACTATTTTGGAGGGTGTTGAATCTTATTGTAATAATGATGAATGTGGATTTGGAGAGGTCATGACTTTATTTAGTAATGAATCCACAATTTTGGAAGAGGTTCCAATTGATTATGAGAACAAAGTTGCTAGCCATGATGATTATTGTGATGACATGTATGCTATAAAGAATAATGATAACCATGATACTTGTCATCTTGATTTTAATTTTCAATTGGATTATGCCTCACTTGATAGTTATTTTGTTGAGTTTTCTCCCACTACTATTCATGAGAATAAATTTGCTTATGTGGAGAGTAGTAAAATTTCTATGCTTGTAGATCATGAAAAGAATGATTGTGTGATGGTTATATTGTTGAATTCATTCATGATGCTACTGAAAATTATTATGAGGGAGGAATATATGCTTCTACATATTGCAATAATACCAAGCTTCCTCTCTATGTGTTGACAATCTTGAAGTTATGTTTTTTGATTCTTGTTCCCGTAAGTTGTTTGCTCACAAAATCCCTATGTATAGGAAGTGGGTTAGACTTAAATGTGCTAGTCATATTCTTCATGATGCTCCCGTTATGTTTCAACTCTTATCTTTTATGTGGGCATCATTAAAATAATCATGCCTAGCTAAAAGGCATTAAAGAAAAGCGCTTGTTGGCAGGTAACCCAATATTTATACCTACTGTTTTTGTGTGCTCACATGATTAAGCTACTGTAGTGATCATGTTTTATAGCTATTGATTCAATAAAGTGCCAAGTAAGACCTTTGGGATGATCTACGGTGATAGTTGATTTGATCTTGCTAAAAAATAGAAACTTTTGCGCTCAGGAATACAATTCTCTTTTTAACAGAAGCGTAATAAAATACTAATTCTTTATGCAAAAGATTAATAAACAAATTTCTCAGGTTTTCCTAATTTTTTAGAATTTTTGGAGTTACAAAAGTATTAGAGAGTTATAGATTACTACAGACTGTCCTCTTTTTGTCAGATTCTGTTTTCGATGCATAGTTTGCTTGTTTTATATTTTCTATGGCTTATATTTCTTAATATAAATTGTAGAAATAATAGGGTAAAGTAGGAATAATGTGATAAAAATTATGAATCATGCCTTGACATTACCTAAGTGGTGATTTGCTTTATTTTACTAACGGAGCTTATGAGTTTTCTATTGAGTTTTGTGTTGTGAAGTTTTCAAGTTTTGGGTGAAGTTTCGATGGACTACGGAATAAGGAGTGACAAGAACCTAAGCTTGGGTATGCCCAAGGCACCCCAAGGTAATATTCAAGGAAAACCAAGCATCTAAGCTTGGGGATTCCCCGGATGGCATCCCCTCTTTCGTTTTTGTTCATCAGTAACTTTACTTGAGGCTATAGTTTTATTCACCACATGATATGTGTTTTGCTTGGAGAGTCATTTTATTTTATTAGGATTTTCTTGATGTTATTTAGAATAATGTTTTTCATCTTTTAGTTCAATAAAAAGGTTAAGTATAGCCTTTACCATGCTTATTTTGCAAGTCCATATGTTGCTGTTTCAAAACAGAAAGTTTGCTGTTATGTTTTGAATATTTGTGAATAGAGAACAAGAGAAATCTTGAAATTTTTACACAGTGAGTAGCAACAAATTATCTACAGTGTGGTATTTTTTCAGAATTTTTGGAGTTAGGGATATATGATTCCTCTTGCATTCTTTACAGACAGTTCTGTTTAGACAGATTGTTGTTATGTTTGCTTGTTTAATGATTCTATTTGAGGATATGACTATTAAATATGCATAGGCATTTAGTATGCAATGTAAAATGATAATTTTAGTGATTTTCTACAGTAGAGAATGATAAAGTTTTGCATGGATTTATACTAACCTATCTCACAAGTTCTTGTTGAGTTTTGTGTGGATGAAGTTTTAAGAATTAGGGAAACTATGATATGAGAGGAATTAAGGAAACACAAGAGCTCAAACTTGGGGATGCCCAAGGCATCCCAAGTTAATATTTCAAGAAGTCTGAAGCATCTAAGCTTGGGGATGCCCCGGTTGGCATCCCACATTTCTTCTTCAACAACTATCGATCAATTTTGGTTGAGCCTAAGTTTTTGCTTCTTCACATGATATGTGCTATCCTTGCAATGTCATTTTATTTTGTTTTGCTTGCTGTTTGAATAAATTACTTAAGATCGGAAATTTTATTTATGAGAAGGAGTCTTCATATAGTTACATAATTGTTCAACTACTAATTGTGCTTCACTTATATCTTTTGGAGTAGTTTGTTATTTGCTCTAGTGCTTCACTTATATCTTTTTAGAGCACGATGGTGGTTTTATTTTTATAGAAATTAATGAACTATCATGCTTCACTTATATTATTTTGAGAGTCTTTAAACAACATGGTAATTTGCTTTGGTTATAAATTTAGTCCTAATATGATGGGCATCCAAGAGTAAAAATTCCATATAAAGTGCATTGAATACTATGAGAAGTTTGATTCCTTATGATTGTTTTGAGATATGAAGATGGTTGTCGGTGTCAAAACCGGCGGATCTCAGGTAGGGGGTCCCGAACTGTGCGTCTAGGCGGATGGTAACAGGAGGCAGGGGACACAACGTTTTACCCAGGTTTGGGCCCTCTTGATGGTGTAACATCCCAAATTTGCAATTTGGAATGTTATACACTAGATCATCATGCATATCATGTTTTCATGCATTTTGGTTGATCCTAGAAATTTCACGCAACTCAAGGACCCACGGAGAGAGTTGGAGATTTCGTTATTTTCATATTTGAGTTCTCTCAAATTTTGGAAAAGAGGATCATTTGATTTATTTATTTCATCTTCAATTATTTTTCCAATATAAAAAAAATGATAGAGGGAATAATATGACTTTCCCAAAGTTAGGAAAAAATGAAGATCTAATGAATAAATCAAATTTTGGTTTTGCCGGAGTTTTGTTTGCTTTTTTTTGGATAGGGAAAAATGCGCGTTTTCAAAAAAATTGCATTTTAGGCCCGGAGATAAGTTCATTTTGTTCGACTCATTTTAGGAGTCAGGGAAAATTTACTTTAGATTTTTCAGAGTTCGTTTAGATAGTTTTTCTTTTGTTTTTCTGCGCGCGAAACCGATAAAAAAAAGGAGCAGCTCCCGCGCGCCAGCCAGCCGGGCCAAGGCCCAGCCAGCCGCCACCGCCCCCAGCCCCTCGCGCGAAGCCGAGTCCCAGCGGGACTCTAGGCCGCCGGCCCCCCCTTTGCCCCTTGGCCAAGTCACCCCCTCCTAGTATATATACTCACCCCCCTCTCTTTTCCTCCACCGCCCAAGCCCGCCGCCGCCTTAAGCCACTGCCGTCGCCTTAAGCCACCGCCGCCGCCCTAAGCCGCCGCCCAGAGCCTCGCCTCCCGAGGTAGCCGCGCCGCCTCTTCTTTCCCTCGGTTCGGTTTTTCTTCTAGAAAACCGTTCCGGTTCTTCTCTTTTTTTTCTTCCGGTTTTTCTTCCGGCTTTGTTTCGGTTTTCTTCCGAAACCCTAGATCGGTTTTCATTCTTCTTTCGGACCATTCATCTCAACGAACGTGATCACCGATTTTTCCCGGTTAACGACGCCCGTTCGTTTAACCGTTTGTCTCTTTCTTTTCGTCGGATTTATTCCGCGATCGTGATCTCAGATCCGATCTTCGTTCTAGTCTTTCTTCCCGCTCGTTTATCGGAATCAGGTGATTCAAGCGCCTGGAGTTTCGTCTCGAAACCGCTGTTCCGTCTAATCAACTTGAACAAGCCTTTGCTACAGTAAAATTTTGACCTAGTTTCAACTTGCTAGAACCGAGTTGTTTTCTTCCGCCGTTTGTTTTTCCGTCGTCTGTTCTTTCTTTCTTTGTAACTGGAGTTCTTAAGTTGAACTTTCTGGTTCGTTCTCTTGTTCAAGTTTTACCTGTGCATTAGATGAGTACTTATTGTGTGCTTGTTGTTTGTCTGCGATAGATCACCCGGATTGCGCCGCTTGTTACTTCGAAACCCTAGGTCTCACGGATCATCAGCAAGGCAAGTAACACTTTGATCATACCTTTTCTACAACCCAGTTTTATTGCATTAGATCAATCCTCTCACATTGCATGATTAGGATCTAATTAAATTGTGGGATGGGAGGTAGATGAGGTAGTACCTATCACCTGTATTATTATGAAACCTTTGGGAGTTACTTCTATGTTTGCTTATTATGCCATGCTATGCTAGTAGACGTGGATTGGGTGAGCGATATCCATGACAGATGTGAGTTTGTTAATTTTAATGGTTTACTTAAGGTGGCAACTTAAATACACATCTGGGTGGATTGAGGCACCTGATGTCTATCGGGACTTGCCTGTTTTTATTTCGGACCGCCACCCAGGCTCAAAGGGATCATAAGATCATTCATGCTAGTAACTTCCGTGTGCAGCCACAAGCCATTATGGGCTCTGGCATAGTTGATTAAGTCATGCGAACTCTTACGGGTAGACTAGCAGATGTAGGGGAAAGTAGGTGTACCGGGTCTATCCATCGTAAGGTGCTAGCGCTTCTGAAAGACTGTGTCTCGGTCATCCGTCTTCTCAAACACCCTGCAGTGCGAGAAACCAAACGGAGGCGATCGAGTCTTGTGGGGAAAAGTGCGCAAACCTCTGCAGAGTGTAACAAACTAATCATGATTAGCCGTGTCCCCGGTTATGGACAACTTGAGTATCTAGTACTTGAATATCATGTGAATCTCAACATGTTACTCTAATTAATATTAATGGGTTTTAATTACTTAATTGGGATCGGAATGCTGTCAACCATTCTCGATGTTTAACGACTACCATGATAGTTAAATAAATTTATTCCTTTGCAGTAGGGAAAAACTGGCTTTACGCGAAACTGTAACCATAGAGCTTTCCACCAGCCATATATGCATATAGTATAGCTGTTTCATTCCATTACTCTCTATGTGTTACATTGCCAGCATATTCCATGTGCTGACCCGTTTTCGGGCTGTAACTTTCATGTTGCAGACTTTTCAGATGACGAGTAAGGTGCTTTTAGGTCGTGGTTCTATACTCAGTGATGCCGTTGGAGTTAGTGGACCCATTTATCTTCTGAGTCTTCCGCTGTTATCGTTATTAGATGGCCTTAAGCCATATTTATTGTAATAAGTTCTCTTTGAGACAACGATGTAATAAGTGTGTGATTGCCACTCTGCTATAAATCCTTCGATGTACTGTGTGGTGTCAGCATTACTGATCCAGGGATGACATCGGAGCACAGTAGACTTGATCCATTCGGGTCGGGTCGCTACAGAGATGGTATCAGAGCACACGCTGACTGTAGGACACGACCACTAAGTTAAAGCCATAGATCACCATTCTCTTCTCATTTTCTAACTCCTCATCTTTTCTACTCTTTTAGGATGACGCACGCGAAGATTAAGTACGCTCAACCGGATGAAGGCACACCTTTTGGATTTCACTTGAAGGAAGTCACCAAGTACCTGAACATTGGACTACCAAGCTTCACGGGAACCTTCAACGCCACTCTGCCTGAAGAGGAGCGCTAGAAGATTCAAGCTCATGTTCCGGGAAGGACATTCGCACCAATCACGAAGCCCATAGATAGTGTTTTCAATGCACCAACCTGGAGTCTGGGAAGGAGCATGGCAGCTCATATCACCATGGGATGCATTGGAGAAGTTTATCAAGAAGACCTCAAGGACACTATCTACCAGATTTGCGGACGCCGAGACGAACAATGGGAGTTAGTCAGCACCAAGAAGGATAGATCCATTGCATCTTTCATCCAGGAGTTAAACCAGCACATTCGACGCCACGAGAACCAGATGTGCAATGATATGATAGAGTTGAAGAATGCAAAGGCAAGGATCATCGAGCTAGAAGGAGAACTGAAGTCTACACGCAAGGACTACATGGACGAGATCGTAGCTCTAGCAAGACACAATGGCGATCTTAAGCAGGAGATTGAAGAACTCAAGAGGAAGTTAGCATCCAAGGAGGAAGACGAGTACGTCGCATGTCCGGACAACTACATCATCATCGACGACACCGATTCGGATCCAAGTGAACCCGACTTTGAAGACGAAGCTGGAGCAGATATCATGGAGTCTTCCACCGGTTCAAATTTCTAGATGACCACCAGATAGTAGTAGTATTCCCCCATGTAAACACAATAGTTCGAGCACTTTTGCGATAGTTAGACCGTTTGTAAGCCCTTGTTTGATTGAATGAAGTGATTTTGTGTGCATTTGCTCATGTGCATTGGGGTAGTGTTTTCTCTTTAGACCTCACTCTATTCCTAAATCTCGTATCTTCTAAACCCTCAGATGCCTCCGAGATGTGACAATGGATTCCCACCGGAGCTCACTCAGTTGATCCAGCAGCAGAATCAATTGATGCAGATGTTAGTCCAGAACCAGCAGAACAACAACAACAACCCACCACCACCACCACCTGTTGACCACTTAGCCCGTTTCCTTAGGCTGAATCCGCCGGTGTTTTCCAGTAGCACCGAGCCAATAGTAGCAGACGATTGGCTCCGCAAGATAGGAAGGGAGTTGACCACTGCAGGATGCACAGATGGTGAGAAAGTGAAGTTTGCCGCACATCAGCTTGACGGACCCGCGGCAGCATGGTGGGAGAATTTCACAGCCACTTACCCAGTTGACACTGTCACATGGGATCAGTTTCAGCAAGCTTTCCGCACTGCCCATGTTTCAGCAGGAGCTATGGCCATGAAGAAGCGTGAGTTTCGCAACTTACGCCAAGGAGGAAGGACAGTTGGCCAGTACGTTGACGACTTCAGCAAGTTAGCACGTTATGCCCCAGATGACGTTGCTACTGTTGCAGCTAAGCAGGAGAAGTTTCTGGAAGGACTGAATGATGAACTAAGCATGCAATTGATGGTAGCAAGTTTCAACAACTACCAGGAGTTGGTAGATCGTGCCATCATGATTGAAGGAAAGCAACAGCATATTGAGAACCGTAAGAGGAAGTATGGACAGGGGAAGTATAACTCTGGAGCCCAGCAGAAGCCCCGTTTTACCCCTAAACCGGGATTTCAGTTTCAGCATACCCATGGAGGAGGTAGTTCGCACAACCATAATGGCCACAAGAATGGTAATGGGAATGGAGGAAGCAACGGCCAGAACCGTACCACCCCATCGACCCCAACCAAGAGAGACCTGAGTCAAGTCACCTGTTTCAAGTGTTCCAAGACCGGACATTATGCCAATGAATGTCCTGAAGGCCAGAATGGAAATGGCAATGGAAGCTCTGGGAAGAAGCCGAACCCTTTCAATAGGGGACAGGTGAACCACGTTAATGTGGAGGAGGTTGAAGATCAGCCTGATACAGTAATCGGTAAGTTTTTGGTTAAGACATTTACCGCACTCGTTCTTTTTGATACTGGTGCATCGCATTCATACATATCAAGGGGATTTGTGGAAAAGTATAGCCTTCCCACTAGGATTCTTAAAACGCCTATGCTAGCAAGCTTGCCAGGAGCAGAGTACATGGCCAGACAAGGATGTTTCCAAGTACCATTAAGTATAGGAAGGCATGTTTTCCCAACAGATTTAATTATTCTGGAATCCCAAGGTCTGGATGTGATTCTTGGTATGGATTGGCTGTCGATGTATGGAGGAAACATCGATTGCGCCAGTAAGACAATTTTGCTTACCACACCAGAAGGAAGAAGGATACTAAGTTCAAATGGACTAAGGAGTGTGAGGCTAGTTTCCAGGAGTTGAAGAAACGCTTGGTTACCTCACCAGTATTGATTTTGCCAGATCAGACCAAGGATTATGAGGTGTATTGCGACGCTTCACGTCGAGGACTTGGAGCAGTGCTTATGCAGGAAGGGAGAGTTGTTTCGTATGCTTCACGGCAACTGAAGCCTCATGAGTTGAATTATGCCACGCATGATTTGGAGTTAGCAGCCGTAGTGCATGCATTGAAAACATGGAGACATTTCCTCATTGGAAATCATTGTGAGGTGTACACGGATCACAAGAGTTTGAAGTACATTTTCACGCAAAAGGAGTTGAACCTCAGACAAAGGAGATGGTTGGAGCTCATCAAGGATTATGACATGAGATTGCATTACCATCCCGGAAAAGCTAATGTGGTAGCTGACGCATTGAGCCGTAAGAGCCATGTCAATACTCTAATGACGGGGAAAATACCCAAGGAGTTAGCAGAAAACCTTCGTGAGCTATGTTTGGAAATAGTTCCGAGAGGCTATGTAGCAACATTGGAGATTCAGTCAACATTGATGGATAAGATCAGAGAAGCTCAGAAATCTGACAAGGAGATTGCTGCTATAAAAGAGAAATTGAGCGAAGGAAAAGCAAAGGGATTTCGTGAGGATGAGCACGATACCTTATGGTTTGAGGACCATGTTTATGTGCCCAATGACCCGGAGATCAGGAAGTTGATTTTGCACGAGGCACATGATTCACCGTATTCAATTCACCCAGGGCATACCAAGATGTATTTGGATTTGAAGGAAACATTCTGGTGGACCAGAATGAAGAAGGATATTGCAGCATATGTAGCAGTTTGTGACGTATGTCAGAGAGTAAAGGCAGAGCATCAGAAGCCAGCAGGATTGTTACAACCATTGCCGATACCGAATGGAAGTGGGATAAGATAGGCATGGATTTTATCACAGGACTACCCAGGACGAAAGCAGGCTATGACTCGATATGGGTAGTAGTTGATCGTTTGACAAAGGTAGCACATTTCATTCCAGTTAAGACCACTTACACCAGTGCTAAGTTGGCAAAGATATACATGACTAGGATCATTTGTTTGCATGGAGTTCCGAGGAGTATCATATCAGATAGAGGAACTCAATTTACCTCAAAATTTTGGAATCAGTTGCATGAAACTTTAGGAACCAGACTAGAATTCAGCACAGCTTTTCATCCGCAGACAGATGGACAGACCGAGAGAGTCAATCAGATTTTGGAAGATATGCTGAGAGCTTGTGCACTAGATTATGGATCTAGCTGGGATGATAACTTGCCATATGCGGAGTTTTCTTATAACAATAGTTACCAAACCAGTTTGAAGATGGCACCTTTCGAAGCTTTATACGGAAGGAGGTGCAGGACACCGTTGTCATGGGACGAAGTTGGAGACCGTCAATTCTTTGGACCAGATTTGATTAAGGAGTCTGAACGGAAAGTTAAGTTGATTCGCGATAGGCTCAAGGTAGCCCAGTCCAGGCAGAAGAGCTACGCAGATTCTAAACGCAAGGAGACAGTCTACGAAACCGGAGACAGAGTTTACCTTCGAGTATCCCCACTTCGAGGAGTTAAGCGCTTTGGAGTTAGGGGAAAGTTAGCACCGCGTTTCGTTGGACTGTATAAGATCTTGCAACGTATGGGAGAAGTCGCTTATAAGTTGGAATTACCAGAGGGACTGTCAGGAGTTCATGATGTATTCCATGTTTCTCAGCTGAAGAAATGTCACGCCGAGATGGCGGAGGTACCGCTAAGAGATACAGTACTGCTTGAAGCGAATTAGTTGGAGGATGACTTAACATATGAGGAGAAGCCAGCCAAGATTCTCGATTATGCCAGCAGAGTTACCCGCAGCAAGGTTATCAAGTTTTGCAAAGTTCAGTGGAACCACCACTCAGAGGATGAAGCCACCTGGGAAAGAGAAGAAGATTTGCTCAAGGACCACCCTCACCTATTTTCTAGCCAACCCGAATCTCGAGGGCGAGATTCATCTTAAGGGGGGTAGGTTTGTAACATCCCAAATTTGCAATTTCGAATGTTATACACTAGATCATCATGCATATCATGTTTTCATGCATTTTGGTTGATCCTAGAAATTTCACGCAACTCAAGGACCCACGGAGAGAGTTGGAGATTTCGTTATTTTCATATTTGAGTTCTCTCAAATTTTGGAAAAGAGGATCATTTGATTTATTTATTTCATCTTCAATTATTTTTCCAATATCAAAAAAAATGAGAGAGGGAATAATATGACTTTCCCAAAGTTAGGAAAAATGAAGATCTAATGAATAAATCAAATTTTGGTTTTGCCGGAGTTTTGTTTGCTTTTTTTTTTGGATAGGGAAAAATGCGTGTTTTCAAAAAAATTGCATTTTAGGCCCGGAGAAAAGTTCATTTTGTTCGACTCATTTTAGGAGTCGGGGAAAATTTACTTTAGATTTTTCGGAGTTCGTTTAGATAGTTTTTCTTTTGTTTTTCTGCGCATGAAACCGATAAAAAAAAGGAGCAGCTCCCGCGCGCCAGGCCAGCCGGGCCAAGGCCCAGCCAGTCGCCACCGCCCCCAGCCCCTCGCGCGAAGCCGAGTCCAAGCGGGACTCTAGGCCGCCGGCCCCCCCTTTGCCCCTTGGCCAAGTCACACCCCCCTCCTAGTATATATACTCACCCCCCCTCTCTTTTCCTCCACCACCCAAGCCCGCCGCCGCTGCCGCCTTAAGCCGCCGCCGCCGCCCTAAGCCGCCGCCCGGAGCCTCGCCTCCCGAGGTAGCCGCGCCACCTCTTCTTTTCCTCGGTTCGGTTTTTCTTCTAGAAAACCGTTCCGGTTCTTCTCTTTTTTTTCTTCCGGTTTTTCTTCTGGCTTTGTTTCGGTTTTCTTCTGAAACCCTAGATCGGTTTTCATTCTTCTTTCGGACCATTCGTCTCAACGAATGTGATCACTGATTTTTCCCGGTTAATGACGCCCGTTCGTTTAACCGTTCGTCTCTTTCTTTTCGTCGGATTTATTCCGCGATCGTGATCTCAGATCCGATCTTCGTTCTAGTCTTTCTTCCCGCTCGTTTATCGGAATCAGGTGATTCAAGCGCCTGGAGTTTCGTCTCGAAACCGCCGTTCCATCTAATCAACTTGAACAAGCCTTTGGTACAGTAAAATTTTGACCTAGTTTCAACTTGCTAGAACCTAGTTGTTTTCTTCCGCCGTTTGTTTTTCCATCGTCTGTTCTTTCTTTCTTTGCAACCGGAGTTCTTAAGTTGAACTTTCTGGTTCGTTCTCTTGTTCAAGTTTTACCTGTGCATTAGATGAGTACTTATTGTGTGCTTGTTGTTTGTCTGCGATAGATCACCCGGATTGAGCCGCTTGTTACTTCGAAACCCTAGGTCTCGCGGATCATCAGCAAGGCAAGGAACACTTTGATCATACCTTTTCTACAACCCAGTTTTATTGCATTAGATCAATGCTCTCACATTGCATGATTAGGATCTAATTAAATTGTGGGACGGGAGATAGATGAGGTAGTACCTATCACCTGTATTATTATGAAACCTTTGGGAGTTACTTCTACGTTTGCTTATTATGCCATGCTATGCTAGTAGACGTGGATTGGGTGAGCGATATCCATGACAGATGTGAGTTTGTTAATTTTAATGGTTTACTTAAGGTGGCAACTTAAATACACATCTGGGTGGATTGAGGCACCTGATGTCTATCGGGACTTGCCTGTTTTTATTTCGGACCGCCACCCAGGCTCAAAGGGATCATAAGATCATTCATGCTAGTAACTTCCGTGTGCAGCCACAAGCCATTATGGGCTCTGGCATAGTTGATTAAGTCATGCGAACTCTTACGGGTAGACTAGCAGATGTAGGGGAAAGTAGGTGTACCGGTCTACCCACATGTAAGGTGCTAGCGCTTCTGAAAGACTGTGTCTCGGTCATCCGTCTTCTCAAACACCCTGCAGTGCGAGAAACCAAACGGAGGCGATCGAGTCTTGTGGGGAAAAGTGCGCAAACCTCTGCAGAGTGTAACAAACTAATCATGATTAGCCGTGTCCCCGGTTATGGACAACTTGAGTATCTAGTACTTGAATATCGTGTGAATCTCAACATGTTACTCTAATTAATATTAATGGGTTTTAATTACTTAATTGGGATCGGAATGCTGTCAACCATTCTTGATGTTTAACGACTACCATGATAGTTAAATAAATTTATTCCTTTGCAGTAGGGAAAAACTGGCTTTACGCAAAACTGTAACCATAGAGCTTTCCACCAGCCATATATGCATGATAGTATAGCTGTTTCATTCCATTACTCTCTATGTGTTACTTTGCCAGCATATTCCATGTGCTGACCCGTTTTCGGGCTGCAACGTTCAATGTTGCAGACTTTTCAGACGACGATTGAGGTGTTTTAGGTCGTGGTTCTATACTCAGTGATGCCGTTGGAGTTGATGGACCCATTTATCTTCCGAGTCTTCCGCTGTTATCGTTATTAGATGGCCTTAAGCCATATTTATTGTAATAAGTTCTCTTTGAGACATCGATGTAATAAGTGTGTGATTGCACTCTGCTATAAATCCTTCGATGTACTGTGTGGTGTAGCATTACTGATCCAGGGATGACACCGGAGCACAGTAGAGACTTGATCCATTGGGTCGGGTCGACATGCCGTATGCGGAGTTTTGCTACAACAATAGCTATCAAACCAGTTTGAAGATGGCACCTTTCGAAGCTTTATACGGAAGGAGGTGCGAGACACCGTTGTCATGGGACGAAGTTGGAGACCGTCAATTCTTTGGACAGATTTGATTAAGGAGTCTGAACGGAAAGTTAAGTTGATTCGCGATAGGCTCAAGGTAGCCCAGTCCAGGCAGAAGAGCTACGCAGATTCTAAACGCAAGGAGACAGTTTACGAAACCGGAGACAGAGTTTATCTTCGAGTATCCCCACTTCGAGGAGTTAAGCGCTTTGGAGTTAAGGGAAAGTTAGCACCGCGTTTCGTTGGACCATACAGATCTTGCAACGTATGGGAGAAGTCGCTTATAAGTTGGAATTACCAGAGGACTGTCAGGAGTTCATGATGTATTCCATGTTTCTCAGCTGAAGAAATGTCACGCCGAGATGGCGGAGGTACCGCTAAGAGATACCGTGCCACTCGAAGCGATTCAGTTGAAGGACGACTTAACGTATGAGGAGAAGCCAGTCAAGATTCTCGATTATGCCAGCAGAGTTACTCGCAGCAAGGTTATCAAGTTTTGCAAAGTTCAGTGGAACCACCATTCAGAGGATGAAGCCACCTGGGAGAGAGAAGAAGATTTGCTCAAAGACCACCCTCACCTATTTTCTAGCCAACCCGAATCTCGAGGGCGAGATTCATCTTAAGGGGGGTAGGTTTGTAACATCCCAAATTTTCAATTTGGAATGTTATACACTAGATCATCATGCATATCATATTTTCTTGCATTTTGGTTGATCCTAGAAATTTCACGCAACTCAAGGACCTTCGGAGAGAGTTTTGGAATTTCGTTATTTTCATATTTGAGGGTTTTCTCAAATTTGAAGAGGATCATTTTGATTATTTATTCATCTTAAATATTTTTCGATATCGAAAATATGAGAGAGGGAATAATATGACTTTCCCAAGTTAGGAAAATGAAGATTTAATGAATAAATCAAATTTTGTTTTGCTGGAGTTTTATTTGCATTTTATTTGGATAGGGAAAAATGCGCGTTTTCGAAAATTGCATTCTAGGCCTGGAGTAAAGTTCATTTTGTTCGACTCATTTTTAGGAGTCGGGGAAAATTTACTTTAGGTTTTTCGGAGTTCGTTTTAGTTTCTTTTTCTTTTGTTTTCTGCGCGCGAAAACCAGTTAAAAAAAGGAGCCTCCCGCCAGGCCAGCCGGGCCAAAGGCCCAGCCATCCGGCCACCACCCCAGCCTCCCTGTGCGCGTGCGCCAAGCGCAGGCCGCCGCCTCGCCTCGCCCTAGCCGAGTCCGGTTGGACTCTAGGCTAGCCCCCTTTCCTTGTTTCGTTTTCCTTTTCCTTCTCTTTTTATTGGCCCCCTACCCCAAGTTTTCTCCTCCCCTCCCCAATATAAATACCCCAACACCCCCCCTCTAAACCCATCAAATCGAACCCCAAGCTCCAAGCCCCAAGCCCTCCACCACACCCCACCTCGCGCCCTACACCGCCGCCGCGCCACCCCACACCCGCGCCGCCGCCCTTGTGCCCTAGCGCCGCCGCCGCACCTTGCCCACTCCGCCGCCGCCCTACGCCACGCCGCCGGAGCCCCTCGCCGGAGACCTCGCCGGAGGTTGCCCCGCGTCTCTTTTCCTCGGATCGTTTCTTCTAATCGTTCCGATTCTTTTCTTCTCTTCTGATTCGTTTTCTAGATTCTGTTTTCTTCTCCAAAACCCTAGATCGGATTCGTTTTCTTTTCCGATTTAGTTGCCTTTGGACCGTTCGTCTCAACGAACGTGATCACCGATTTTCTCGGTTAACGACGCCCGTTCGTTTAACCGTTCATCTCTTTCTTGTCGTCGGATTTATTCCGCGATCGCGATCTCAGATCCGATCTTCGTTCTAGTTTATCTTCTCGCTCATTTATCGGAATCAGGTGATTCAAGCGCCTGGAGTTTCGTTTCGAAACTGCCGTTCCGTCTAATCAAATTAAATAAGTTTTTGCTACGGTAAAATTTGACCTAGTTTCAACTTGCTAGAACCGAGTTGTTTTTCTTCCGCCGTTTGTTTTCCATTTCTTTGTTCGGTTCGTTCTTTCTTTGCAACCGGAGTTCTTAAGTTGAACTTTCTGGTTCGTTCTCTTGTTCGAGTTTTACCTGTGCATTAGATGAGTACTTATTGTGTGCTTGTTGTTTGTCTGCGATAGATCACCCGGATAGCGCCGCCTGTTACTTCGAAACCCTAGGTCTCGCGGATCATCAGCAAGGCAAGTAACACTTTGATCATACCTTTTCTACAACCCATGTTTTATTGCATTAGATCAATACTCTCACATTGCATGATTAGGATCTAATTAAATTGTGGGATGGGAAGTATATGAGGTAGTACCTATTACCTGTTTATTATGAAACCTTTGGGAGTTACTTCTACGTTTGCTTATTATGCCATGCTATGCTAGTAGACGTGGATTGGGTGAGTGATATCCATGACAGATGTGAGTTGATAATTTTAATGGTTTATCTAAGGTGGCAACTTAAACACACATCTGGGTGGATTGAGGCACCTGATGTCCATCAGGACTTGCCTGTTTTTTTCGGACCGCCACCCAGGCTCAAAGGGATCATAAGATCTTTCATGCTAGAAACTTCTGTGTGCAGCCACAAGCCATTATGGGCTCTGGCATAGTTGACTAAGTTGTGTGAACTCTTACGGGGTGGACTAGCAGATGTAGGGGTTGTAGGTGGTACGGTCTACCCCACTTGTAAGGTGCTAGCGCTTCTGAAAGACTGTGTCTCGGTCATCCGTCTTCTCAAACACCATGTTGTGCGAGAAACCAAACGGAGGCGATCGAGTCTTGTGGGGAAAAGTGCGCAAACCTCTGCAGAGTGTACAAACTAATCATGATTAGCCGTGTCCCCGGTTATGGACATCTTGAGTATCTAGTACTTGAATATCAAGTGAATCTCAACATGTTACTTCTAATTAATGTTGTTGGGTTTTAATTGTTCATTTAATTGGGATCGGAATGCTGTCAACCATTCTCGATGTTTAACAACTACCATGATAGTTAAATAAATTTATTCCTTTGCAGTAGGGAAAAACTGGCTTTACGCAAAACTGTAACCATAGAGCTTTCCACCAGCCAAATATGCATATAGTATAGCTGTTTCATTCCATTACTCTCTATGTGTTACATTGCCAGCATATTCCATGTGCTGACCCGTTTTCGGGCTGCAACTTCTCATGTTGCAGACTTTTCAGACGACGAGTAAGGTGTTTTTAGGTCGTGGCCCTATACTCAGTGATGCCGTTGGAGTTGATGGACCCATTTATCTTCCGAGTCTTCCGCTGTTATCGTTATTAGATGGCCTTAAGCCATATTTATTGTAATAAGTTCTCTTTGAGACAACGATGTAATAAGTGTGTGATTGCCACTCTGCTATAAATCATTCGATGTACTGTGTGGTTTCAGCATCACTGATCCAGGGATGACACCCGAGCACAGTAGACTTGATCCATTTGGGTCGGGTCGCGACAAACAATAATAACATAACTGGATCATATAACTATCCCTCAACATGCAACAAAGAGTCACTCCAAAGTCACAAATAGCGGAGAACAAACGAAAATATTATTATAGGGTACGAAACAACATCAAAGTTATTCTTTCTGATTGATCTATTCAAGAGTCCGTAGTAAAATAACACGAAGCTATTCTTCCCGTTCGGTCTATCCTAGAGTTCATACTAGAATAACACCTTAAGACCCAAATCAACCAAAACCCTAATGTCACCTAGATACTCCAATGTCACCTCAAGTATCCGTGGGTATGATTATACGATATACATCACACAATCTCAGATTCATCTATTCAACCAGCACAAAGAACTTCAAAGAGTGCCCCAAAGTTTCTACTGGAGACTCAAGATGAAAACGTGTGCGAACACATATGCATAAGTTCATGAGGTCACGGAACTCGCAAGTTGATCACCAAAACATACATCAAGTGGATCACGTGAATATCCCATTGTCACCACAGATAAGCACATGCAAGACATACAACTAGTGTTCTCAAATCCTTAAAGACTCAATCCGATAAGACAACTTCAAAGGGAAAACTCAATCCATTACAAGAGAGTAGAGGGGGAGAAACATCGTAAGATCCAACTATAATAGCAAAGCTGCCGATACATCAAGATCGTGCCGAATCAAGAACATGAGAGAGAGAGATCAAACACATAGCTACTGGTACATACCCTCAGCCCCGAGGGTGAACTACTCCCTCCTCATCATGGAGAGCGTCGAGATGATGAAGATGGCCATCGGAGAGGGATTCCCCCCCTCCGACAGGGTGCCGGAACGGGTCTAGATTGGTTTTCGGTGGCTACAGAGGCTTGTGGCGGCGAAACTCCTGATCTAGGTTATTTTCTGGAGGTTTCTGTATTTATAGGAATTTTTGGCATCGGGAACAAGTCAGGGGGTCCCCGAGTCGTCCACGAGATAGGGCGGCACGCCCAGGGGGGGGGGGTAGGGCGCGCCCCCACCCTCGTGCATCGCCCGAGACTCTTCTGGTCCAACACTTTTACTCCGGGGGCTTCTTTTGGTCCAGAAAAAATCATCAAATATTCACACGTCAATTGGACTCCGTTTGGTATTCCTTTTCTGTAAAACTCAAAAACAAGGAAAAAACAAAAACTGGCACTGGGCTCTAGGTTAATAGGTGATAACCCACAAGTATAGGGGATCGAAACAGCTTTCGAGGGTAGAGTATTCAACCCAAATTTATTGATTTGACACAAGGGGAGCCAAAGAATATTCTCAAGTATTAGCAGCTGAGTTGTCAATTCAACCACACCTGGAAACTTAGTATCTGCAGCAAAGTGTTTAGTAGCACAGTAATATGATAGTGGTGGTAGCGGCAACAAAAGTAAAGACAACAAATGTAATGTTTTTGGTATTTTGTAGTGATTGTAACAGTAGCAGCGGGAAAGTAAATAAGCGTAAACCAGTATATGGAAAACTCATAGGCACCGGATTAGTGATGGATAATTATGCCGGATGCGGTTCATCATGTAACAGTCATAACATAGGGTGACACAGAACTAGCTCCAATTCATCAATGTAATGTAGGCATGTATTCCGTATATAGTCATACGTGCTTATGGAAAAGAACTTGCATGACATCTTTTGTCCTACCTTCCCGTGGCAGCGGGGTTCGATTGGAAACTAAGGGATATTAAGGCCTCCTTTTAATAGAGAACCGGAACAAAGCATTAGCACATAGTGAATACATGAACTCCCCAAACTATGGTCATCACCGGGAGTGGTCCCGATTATTGTCACTTCGGGGTTGCCGGATCATAACACATAGTAGGTGACTATAGACTTGCAAGATAGGATCAAGAACTCACATATATTCATGAAAACATAATAGTTCAGATCAGAAATAATGGCACTCGGGCCCTAGTGACAAGAATTAAGCATAGCAAAGTCATAGCAACATCAATCCCAGAACATAATGGATACTAGGGATCAAACCCTAACAAAACTAACTGGATTACATGATAAATCTCATCCAACCCATCACCGTCCAGCAAGCCTATGATGGAATTACTCACGCACGGCGGTGAGAATCATGAAATTGGTGATGGAGGATGGTTGATGATGACGACAGCGACGAATCCCCCTCTCCGGAGCCCCGAACGGACTCCAGATCAGCCCTCCCGGGAGGTTTTAGGGCTTGGCGGCGGCTCCGTATCGTAAAACGCGATGATTTCTTCTCTGTGATTTTTTTTCTCTCCGAAAGCAAATATATAGAGTTGGAGTTGGCGTCGGAGGGCATCCAGGGGGCTCAGGAGGTAGGGGGCGCGCCCTAGGGGGGGGCGCCCCCACCCTCGTGAACAGGGTGTGGGCCCCCTGGTCTTCATCTTTGGCGAGGATTTTTTATTATTTTTTCTAAGATGTTCCGTGGAGTTAATCCGGGTTAGTTCCATTCAAATCATACAAGTTAGAGTCCAAAACAAGGGCAAAAGTGTTTGGAAAAGTAGATACGACGGAGACGTATCAATAGGTTAGTCCCAAAAATCATATAAAATACCATATAAATGCATATAAAACATCATAGATGGATAATATAATAGCATGGAACAAACAACAATTATAGATACGCTGGAGACATATCAAGCATCCCCGACCTTAATTCCTGCTCGTCCTCGAGTAGGTAAATGATAAAAACTGAATTTTTGATGTGGAATGCTACCTAGCATAATTATCAATGTAATTTTCTTTATTGTGGCATGAATGTTCAGATCCGCAAGATTCAAGACAAAAGTTTAATATTGACATAAAAACAATAATACTTCAAGCATACTAACCAAGCAATTATGTCCTCTCAAAATAACATAGCCAAAGAAATCTCATCCCTACAAAATCATATAGTTTGGCCATGCTTCATTTTCGTCACACAAAATGCTCCCATCATGTACAACCCCGGTGACAAGCCAAGCAATTGTTTCATACTTTAGTATTCTCAAACTTTTTCAACTTTCACGCAATACATGAGTGCAAGCCATGGACATAGCACTATAGGTGGAACAAAAATATGATGATGGAGGCTATGTGGAGAAGAAAAAAAAGGAGAAAGCCTCACATTGACGCGGCTAATCAACGGGCTATGGAGATGCCCATCAATTGATGTCAATGCGAGGAGTAGGGATTGCCATGCAACGGATGCACTAGAGCTATAAATGTATGAAAGCTCAACAAAAGAAACTAAGTGGGTGTGCATCCAACTTGCTTGCTCATGAAGACCTAGGACATTTTGAGGAAGCACATTGTTGGAATATACAATCCAAGTTCTATAATGAAAATTCCCACTAGTATATGGAAGTGAAAAAATAAGAGACTCTCTATCATGAAGATCATGGTGCTACTTTGAAGCACAAGCGTGGTAAAAGGATAGTAGCATTGCCCCTTCTCTCTTTTTCTCTCTTTTTTGGGCCTTCTCTTTTTTCATTTGGCATTTCTTTTTTTTATTTTCTCACACGGGACAACGCTCTAATAATGATGATCATGACACTTCTATTTATTTACAACTCAAAAATTACAACTTGATGCTAGAACAAAATATGACTCTATATGAATGCCTCCGGCGGTGTACTGGGATGTGTAATGAATCAAGAATGACATGTATGAAAAATGAATGGTGGCCTTGCCACAAATACGATGTCAACTACATGATCATGGAAGGCAATATGACAATGATAAAACGTGTCATAATAAACGGAATGGTGAAAAGTTGCATGGAAATATATCTCAGAATGGCTATGGAAATGCCATAATAGGTAGGTATGGTGGCTGTTTTGAAGAAGGTAATGGTGGGAAGGTAAGAGTGCGTATAATCCATGGACTCAACATTAGTCATAAAGAACTCACATACTTATTGCAAAGATCTATTAGTTATCGAAACGAAGTACTACGCGCATGCTCCTAGGGGGATAGATTGGTAGGAAAAGACCATTGCTCGTCCCCGACCGCCACTCATAAGGAATACAATCAAAAAATAAATCATGCTCTGACTTCATCACATAACGGTTCACCAAACGTGCATGCTACGGGAATCACAAAATGTAACACAGGTATCTCTCAAATTCACAACTACTCAACTAGCATGACTCTAATATCACCATCTTCATATCTCAAAACAATCATAAGGAATCAAACTTCACATAGTATTCAATGCACTTTATATGAAAGTTTTTATTATACGCATCTTGGATGCCCATCATATTAGGACTAGATTCATAACCAAAACAAACTACAATGCTATTATAAAGACTCTCAAAATAATATAAGTGAAACATGAGAGATCAATAATTTCTATAAAATAAAACCACCACCGTGCTCTAAAAAGATATATGTGAAGCACTAGAGCAAACGACAAACTATTCCGAAAGATATAAGTGAAGATCAATGAGTACTTGAATAATTATGTAACTATGTGAAGACCCTCTAACATTTAAGAATTTCAGATCTTGGGATATTATTCAAACAACAAGCAAAAATAAAATAAAATAAATGACGCTCCAAGCAAAACACATGCCATGTGGTGAATAAAAATATAGCTCCAAGTAAAGTTACCGATGAACGAAGACGAAAGAGGGGATGCCATCGGGGCATCACCAAGCTTAGGCTCTTGGTTGTACTTGAATATTACCTTGGGGTGCCTTGGGCATCCCAAAGATTAGGCTCTTGACACACCTTATTCCATAGTCCATCAAATCTTTACCCAAAACTTGAAAACTTCACAACACAAAACTCAACAGAAAACTCGTAAGCTCCGTTAGTAGAAGAAAATAAATCACCACTTTTGGTGCTGTTATGAACTCATTCTAAATTCATATTGGTGTAATATCTACTGTATTCCAACTTCTCTATGGTTCATACCCTCCGATACTACTCATAGATTTATGAAAATAAGCGAACAACACAATGAAAACAGAATCTGTCAAAATCAGAACAGTCTGTAGCAATCTGACTACTTCGAATACTTCGGTAACTCCAAAACTTCTGAAAAATTAGGATGACCAGTAAAATTTATATATTGATCTACTACAATTGGAATGGGTATTTTATCGCTCTCTGGTAAAAAATGAAATTATTTTCGTGCGCGCATATTTTCTGTTTTTTTCAGCA
Source organism: Triticum urartu (assembly GCF_003073215.2). Lineage (NCBI taxonomy): Eukaryota > Viridiplantae > Streptophyta > Magnoliopsida > Poales > Poaceae > Triticum > Triticum urartu. Next base: position 311,779,830 of record NC_053025.1, read on the forward strand.
AGATCAAACAACAATCACCCAAGAAGATCCTAAAGATTTTACTTGGCACAAACACTAATTAAAACATAAAAAAACAATCATAACAGAGGATAGATGATTTATTTATTACTAAACAGGAACAAAAAGAAAGGAACAAAAATAAAATTGGGTTGCCTCCCAACAAGCGCTATCGTTTAACGCCCCTAGCTAGGCATGATGATTCAATGATGCTCACATAAAAGATAAGAATTGAAACATGAAGAGAGAATCATGAAGAATATGACTAGAACATTTAGTCTAACCCACTTCCTATGCATAGGGATTTTGTGAGCAAACAATTTATAGGAACAAGAATCATCTAGCATAGGAAAGAAAAACAAGCATAACTTCAAAAGTTTAAGCACATAGAGAGGAAACTTGGTATTATTGCAATTCCTACAAGCATATATTCCTACCTCATAATAATTTTCAGTAGCATCATGAATGAATTCAACAATATAACTATCACATACAACATTCTTTTCACAAGCCACAAGCATAGAAAATTTACTATTCTCCACATAAGCAAAATTCTTCTAATTTGGAATAGTGGGAGTATCATAAGAAACTCGAATACTATAATTTTTTTCCACATTAAAAGAGTAATGCTCAGAAAAAGGGTAATCATGACGAGTTTTATAAATATAATCATCACTACTTTTTATAGCATAAGTGTCATCACAATAATCATCATAAGTAACAACTTTGTTCTGATCATAATCAATTGAAACCTCTTCCAAGATAGTGGAATCATTACTAAATAAAGTCATAACCTCTCCAAATCCAATTTTATAATTGTCACAATAAGATTCAACACCCTCCAAAATAGTGGGATCATTACTTCCTAAAGTTGACACTCTTCCAAACCCAGTTTCATCAATATAACCATCATAAATAGGAGGCATGCTATCATCATAATAAATTTGCATATCAAAACTTGGGAGGTTAAATATATCATCTTCATGAAACATAGCATCCCCAAGCTTGGGACAAACATTAGTTGCAGCAAATAAATTCTCAAACATGTCATTCTCATCATACATAGCATCCCCAAGCTTGGGCCTTTTCATATCATAAGCATAATCACTCTCATCATTAATAGTATGGATAACACAATAGTATAGAAATTATCATCATCACAACGAGTAATAGGAGCAACATCATTTGGGAGGGATACCATTTTACCTTTTCTTCTCCATCTTTTCTTTTTATTCTTCACATTATGTGTGGGTTTAATCCTCTTTTTGGAACTCCTTATTAATGAGATTGGTTGAATAGAAGGCTCCTCCTCGTTACCTGATTCATCATAAGAAATAATAGGAGGATATTGGGAACTCTCTTCCCTTTCACTAGTATTCTCTTCATCTTCTATTTGTTTTCTTGTCTTTATGTAGTTATCAATATAAGGATTTTCAATGCAATTCACCGCACAATACATATAAATTTCCTCTAGATCAAAATCAAGAATTGTCTCAAGGGCAAATTCTGGAATATACTTAGTTACACGTTTCATTTCTTCATAACCCAGCAGCAAACTAAGTTCATTATGATGCATAAGGGAAATCAAGTCATCACAATTTTTGGACACGATTCGATCATGAAACAGTTTGCATTGGATGTTTAAATGACCATGTTCATTGCAAAGTTCACAAGGATGGCTAAGAAAATTTAAATTTTCAGCACAAACATCTAGCCTTTCTTGCAAGCATTTAGTTTCTAAAAACTTATGCCTCTTGCAAAATCTATCTTCCCTATTTGGTGTGTACTTGCAAACTCTATGCACTCCAAAAAAATTGACATGCTTATAAGAGACATTTTCATCATGACTAGTGCAATCATCATTAGTACTATGGATATTCAAAGAGTTTGTACTAACAACATTGCAATCATGCTCATCATTCAAAGATTTAGTGCCAAACATTTTAATGCATTCTTCTTCTAGCACTTGGGCACAATTTTCCTTTCCATCATTTTCACGAAAGATATTAAAAAGATGAAGCATATGAGGCAACCTTAATTCCATTTTTTAGTTTTCTTTTATAGACTAAACTAGTGATAAAACAAGAAACTAAAATATTCGATTGCAAGATCTAAAGATATACATTCAAGCGCTAACCTCCCCGGCAACGGCGCCAGAAAAGAGCTTGATGTCTACTACACAACCTTCTTCATGTAGACATTGTTGGGCCTCCAAGTGCAGAGGTTTGTAGGACAGTAGCAAATTTCCCTCAAGTGAATGACCTAAGGTTTATCAATCCGTGGGAGGCATAGGATGAAGGTGGTCTCTCTCAAACAACCCTACAGCCAAATAACAAAGAGTCTCTCTTGTGTCCCCAACACACCCAATACAATGGTAAATTGTATATGTGCACTAGTTCGGCGAAGAGATGGTGATACAAGTGCGATATGGATGGTAGATATAGGTTTTTGTAATCTGAAAATATAAAACAGCAAGGTAACTAATGATTAAAGTGAGCAAAAATGGTATTGCAATGCGTTGAAACAAGGCCTAGGGTTCATACTTTCACTAGTGCAAGTTCTCTGAACAATAATAACATAATTGGATCATATAACTATCCCTCAACATGCAACAAAGAGTCACTCCAAAGTCACTAATAGCAGAGAACAAACGAAGAGATTATTGTAGGGTACGAAACCACCTCAAAGTTATCCTTTCTGATCGATGTATTCAAGAGTCTGTAGTAAAATAACACGAAGCTATTCTTCCCGTTCGGTCTATCCTAGAGTTCATACTAGAATAACACCTTAAGACACAAATCAACCAAAACCCTAATGTCACCTAGATACTCCAATGTCACCTCAAGTATCCGTGGGTATGATTATACGATATACATCACACAATCTCAGATTCATCTATTCAACCAACACAAAGAACTTCAAAGAGTGCCCCAAAGTTTCTACCTGGGAGTTAAGACGAAAACGTGTGCCAACCCCTATTCATAAGTTCACGAGGTCACGAAACTCGCAAGTTGATCACCAAAACATACATCAAGTGGATCACGTGAATATCCCATCGTCACCATAGATAAGCACATGCAAGACATACATCAAGTGTTCTCAAATCCTTAAAGACTCAATCCGATAAGATAACTTCAAAGGGAAAACTCAGTCCATTACGAGAGAGTAGAGTTGGAGAAACATCATAATATCCAACTATAATAGCAAAGCTCGCGATACATCAAGATCGTGACGAATTAAGAACACGAGAGAGAGAGAGATCAAACACATATCTACTGGTACATACCCTCAGCCCCGAGGGTGAACTACTCCCATCCTCGTCATGGAGAGTGCCGGGATGATGAAGATGGCCGCCAGAGAGGGATTCCCCCCTCCGGCAGGGTGCCGGAATGGGTCTAGATTGGTTTTCGGTGGCTACAGAGGCTTGCGGCGGCGGAACTCCCGATCTAGGTTATTTTCTGGAGGTTTTTGTATTTATAGGAATTTTTGGCGTCGAGAACAAGTCAGGGGGTGTCCCCGAGTCCTCCATGAGACAGGGCGGCACGCCTGGGGGTAGGGTGCGCCCCCACCCTCGTGGATGGCCCGAGACTCTTGTGGCCCAACTCTTTTACTCCGAGGACTTCTTTTCATCCATGAAAAATCATCAAAAATTGGCACGTCAATTGTACTCCGTTTGGTATTCCTTTTCTGTAAAACTCAAAAAGAAGGAAAAACAGAAACTGGCACTAGGATCTAGGTTAATAGGTTAGTCCCAAAAATGATATAAAATACCGTATAAATGCATATAAAACATCCTAGATGGCTAATATAATAGCATGGAACAATCAAAAATTATAGGATACATTGGAGACGTATCAGCCCCGATGCCGACGAGCCCGCGCTCGGTATTGGAGGGTGCCTACCTTTCGAGGTTGGCTGCCCCGCCTTTACTCGCGAGCTGCGGCAAGTCCGTTGGCCGTCTGTTCGCACGTTCAAGCCATAGATACCTGAGAAGTACGATGGGAGGCCGAACCCGGTAGAGTTCCTGAGCATCCACACCATCGCAGTTCGGGCTGCCGGGGAAGAGATGAGAAAGTGTTTGCCAACTACTTCCCTTTGGCCCTCAAGTCCAATGGGAGGTCTTGGCTGATGCACCTACCGGAGAACTCCATTTCGTCATGGGTTGACCTATGCCACAAATTCATTGGCACCTTCACTGGTGGTCATCAAGAACCCGGTAGGCCCATCGACTTGCAGCTTCTCGAACAGAAAGAAGGAGAAACCCTCCGTAAGTATTTATAGAGATTCAGCAAAGTTCATAGAAATATCCCAAACATCCATCCGACAGCCATAATAGCTGCCTTCCAGTCCAATGTGTGCAACCGCTGGATTCGTTCCAAGATGAACGTGAAGTTTCCCAAGACCGCGAAGGAGCTCTACACCCTAGTGGATAAGTGTGCTCGGATGGAGGAGGGGAGGAAGTTGCCCAGAGAGGAAGATTGCACCAATGTTGATTCAGAGGATGATGATGAATCAACCAGTCAGAAAAATAGCAAGAAACGCGGTAAGATGCAGAGGGATAAGGTAGTGATGAATGTTGAAAGATCGGGTACGCCTAGTACCGGCAAGAAGGCCAAAGTTGACACCCTCGACAAGGAAGCTACCGTGTGCACTGACTGCTGAGAAGCTGCTGTTGCCGAGAAAGCTGGGAAAGGTGATGGGCTATACTGCAAGATTCATCGGACCAAGGGTCACGACCTTCAAGAGTTTTATCAGGTTGAGCAGCTTGTCAAGAGACAGAGAGCAGAGTATGAGAAGCGTGATAAGGAAGAGGGTCACAATGTTGCTAGTGGTAAGCGCTGAGGCAGTGAAATAAATCGCCCTGGCAAACCCCTTCAGAACCAAGGAAAGCCCGCCAGAGGCCGAGAGAAGGAAGCTTGTGATGATAGAGTGATGGAGGGGATGAAGAGGAAACCAGTGAGCAAGAGTTTCAGAAGGCCACTGACGCCATGTGCATTGACAGGGGTGCATCTCTGTACACCTCTCACCGCCAACTCAAGTGGTGGGCATGAGAAGTCAATGCCATGGAACCAGCGCCACAGGCCTGCAAGCCGCTCAAGTGGTCCCGTACGCCCATCATCTTTGACGAGGAGGATCACCCTAGCCGTACCACTGCGGTAAGATGTTTGCCATTGTTGGTCTCCCCAATGACTCACAACCTCAAGGTCACAAAGATGCTGGTGGACGACGGGGCCGGGTTGAATCTGATTTGCCCAGCAGTTGTTAGCAAGCTTCAGATAGCAGAGGAAGAGCTAGAGGTTACCGGCACATTTCAAGGAGTTAATCCCGGCAGGAGCCATCCTAAGGGAAAGATCACGTTGCCGGTAATGTTTGGGGGACTAAACTACCGGACTGAGAGGATTATGTTTGATGTGGTCGATCTCCCCTGCCATACAATGGGATTCTTGGACGCCCGACCTTGGATAAATTCATGGCGGCATCCCACTATGCCTACAACACACTGAAGATGCCTAGGCCACTGGGAGTCATCACCATCCCATCAGATGAGAAGGATGCAATCATTTGTGTGGACAAGATGTACCGGGATGCAGTCATGGCAGAGGCAGCAGCAGCAGCAGTTCCCGCCAAGGAAAGCAAAGGAAGAAAGAGAGATTGTAGGAGCTCTAGCAAGGAGTCCAGTAAGCATGCCCCCTTCAAGTGCACGACAACCGTTGATGACGTGCCGAAGTGTTCCAAAAGCAAGAGATCCAAGGTCGCTGCCCCCCAAGTGAAGAAGGTCCCGGCAGGGCTGGCTGGCATTGATGGTACTTTCACTATCAACGCCACCCTCGATGACAAATAGGAAAGCACGCTCGTTGCCTTCCTACGGGAAAATATCGATGTGTTTTCTTGGAAACCATCTGATATCCTTCGTCTTCCTAGGGAGGTAATCGAGAACCACCTTGCTATCTTCCCTCACGCCCGACCTGTCAAGAAGAAAGTCCAGAAGGAGGCCTTGGAGAGGCAGCAATTCATTACAGAAGAAATCAAGAAACTTGAAGCAGCTAGTTTGGTCAGAGGAGTGCTGCATCCCACGTGGTTGGCAAATCCAGTGCTAGTCCGGAAGGCTAATGGGAAGTGGAAGCATTGCATAGGTTTCACAAATATCAACAAAGCTTGCCCGAAGGACCCGTTTCCCTTGCCACGTATTGATCAGATTGTGGATTCCACTTGAGGTTTTGATTTTCTCTCCTTTCTGGATGCATATTCTGGGTATCACCAAATCTTTATGTCCAAGGAAGATGAAGAGAAGACGTTGTTCATTACTCCATGTGGTACGTACTGCTTTGTTCGCATGCCATTCAGATTAAAGAGTGCCAGGTCCACTTTTGCAAGGGCAGTCTAGATCGGTTTTGAGCCACAGCTGCACAGAAACATAGAAGCTTATATGGATGACATTGTGGTCAAGACCAAGGATAGAGCCACCCTTATTCAGGATTTGGAGGAGACGTTTGCTAATCTGCGCAAGATCAAATTTGAAGCTCAACCCGGAAAAGTGTGCATTTGGTGTTCCCTCCGGCAAGTTGCTCGGGTTCTTCGTGTCCCATCGCGGGATCGAAGCCAACCTCGACAAGATCAAAGCTATCGAGAAGATCCAAGCGCCAAGGACAATTAAGGATGTGAGGCGTCTGACAGGATGTGTTGCCACGCTAAGCAGATTCATCTCCAAGTCTGCCAAGCGCGCCCTGCCGTTCTTCAAAATTTTGAAGAAACCAGGGCCTATGAAGTGGACCCCGGAAGCAGATGCAGCTTTGCAAGAGTTGATGGCCTACTTGTCATCTGTGCCTACCTTGGTTGCTCCCATACCCCAGGAGCCGTTGCTGCTGTACTTAGCAGCAACCAACTAGGTGGTTAGTGTAGCCTTGGTAGCGCAGCGAGAAGTGGATGAGGCAGAGAGTGAGCAGGGACCGGTAGAGTCAGAGAAGGATCAGGACATCAATGAGCGCGGCAACGAGAAGGTGGTGCAGCGCCCAGTGTACTTCGTCAGCTCCCTGTTACAGGGGGCTAGATCGAGGTACTCTGGCATGCAAAAGTTAATCTTTGGTCTCATCATGGCCTCAAGGAAACCGCGCCACTACTTCCAAGCCCATGAGATCACAATTGTCACTCGTTTCCCGTTGCAACGGTTACTCTGAAACCCTAAGGCTACCGGCAGAATAGTGGAGTGGGCTTTGGGGTTATCCAATTTTGGTTTGAAATTTGAGAGCACATCAACTATTTAGAGCAGGGCATTGGCAGAGTTTATTGCAGAATGGATGCCAACCCCTGATGAGGAAGTGATAGAGACAATTATCTCCAGCAAGGAATCATCCCAAGAATGAATTATGTATTTTGATGGTGCTTTTTCCCTACAAGGTGTAGGATCTAGCGTGCTTCTTGTCGCCCCCTCCGGGGAGCACTTGAAGTATGTCATCCAAATGCATTTTTCCCGAGAAGAAGCAACCAACAATACAGCTGAGTATGAATGGGTCCTTGCCGGGCTCAGGACTGCAACCGAATTGGGAATTAAGAAGCTGATCATTCAAGGAGATTCACAGCTTGCGGTGGGACAAGTCAACAAGGATTACCAAAGTCCATTGATGGAGGCATATGCCGAGGAAGTGAGGAGATTGGAGGAGCGCTTTGAGGGATTGCAAACAAAACACGTACCCCGTGCAGAAACCAGCATAGCTGATCATCTGTCAAAGTGTGCTGCGTAGAAGCTTCCTATGGAACCAGGGACTTTTGTTCTCCATCTCACTTAGCCCTCCGTGTCCCCAACAACAATGTCCCGGAAAAGGAGAAAGTTGGAATCCGGTAAGCCTCTCCCGGTAGAGCCGTCCGCTCCTGGCAGAGACCTTGCCGGAAACAACTCCTCACAGCCTGCCGGACCACACCCTCCAGCCAGGTCCATGGACCCCATGAACGAGGCATGTGCTCCCATAGCAGAGGAGGTGCCACTAGTCCTCATTGTTGAGCCCCAGGCTCCAACTTGGGCAAGGCACATTGTCCACTTCCTCCAGACCGGAGAGCTTCCCGGCGACCAAGATGAAGCTGAAAAAGTAGCCCAAAGGGCCAGTATCTATCAGTTTTTTGATGACACTCTGTATGGAAGGAGGCCCAACATTGTGAAATTGAAGTGCGTCTACCAGGAAGATGGAAAGGAACTGCTGGTTGAGATACACAAGGAATGTGCGGCTCCTAGATTGGATCAAGGGCATTAGTTGGGAAAAGCATTCCGGCCAGGATTCTATTGGCCCACAGCCCTCCAAGATGTGGTCGAGCTAGTCACCAAATGTGAAGCCTGTCAGTTCCATTCCAAGAAAACCCACCTACCTGCCCAAGCTCTACAAACAATCCCTCTATCATCGCCATTTTTGGTCTAGGGGCTCGATATCCTCAGCCCCGTCCCCCGAGCAATCGGGGGCATTGAATTCTTGTTCGTTGCTATCGACAAGTTTACAAAGTGGCCGGAAGTGACTGCCGTGAGAAAGGTGACTGCTCAGTCAGCTATCAAGTTCTTGAAAGAACTGGTGTGTCATTTTGGAGTTCCGGCAAGGATCATTACCGACAACGGCACCCAGTTCACGAGCCACGCCTTCATGCAATATATTCATGTCCTCGGATGCAAGATCTCATTTGCCTCTGTGGCACACCCCCGGAGCAATGGACAAGCTGAGAGGGCAAACACTAAAGTGCTGCGCAGACTCAAGACGAGAACTTTTGATCTGCTGCGGAAGCATGATAGGCGGTGGATCGAGGAGCTACTGGTAGTTCTATGGTCCCTCAGAATGACATCAAATCGAGCTACTGGGCAGACTCCCTTCTCCCCGGTGTACGGGGCAGAAGCAGTTATCCCCACGTAACGCATTTACAGGTCGCTTCGAGTGCTTTCCTACGATGAAGTAGCGCAAGATCAGCACCGGCGTGACGACTCTGTGCTACTCGAGGAGAACCATCTCCGGGTTGCTACTCGTGCTGCACGCTATCAGCAAGCCCTGCGTCGCTATCATAGCCGCAGGGTTGACACCCGGTGATTTGAGGAAGGTAACCTTGTACTTAGGCGCATTCAGTACACCAAGGGTACAAACAAGTTGTCACCGAAGTGGGAAGGCCCTTACCGGGTAGTACGAGTGACTAGACCCGACGCAGTTCGTCTGGAGACTGGAGATGGCATTCAATTGCAAAACTCATGGAATATTGAGCATCTCCGCAATTTCTACCCATAAGGCGCAGTTGTTGTGCCCTCCCTGAGAGCCACCCTTTTTTATAGGCCTTGCCTCAGCTGCATGTAACCCCTTTTACAAAGCCATGGCGATGATTCTATGCAAGAGAAAATAAAGAAGCACCATGGGGGGCCCCAACCAAGATTGCATGCATGCATGAGCATTCCAAGATCACTGCATAAGCATTTCATGAGCATTTGCATATGCATATAGATAGGATCGCATCTTGCATTCATTCTCATCTGCATGAAGTTGCAGGTTCCTGCCGTGAACTTGGCTTTGACAAGGAGTTGAGAAGATTGCCCAGCACTGCGGTCCCCGGCAAGCCAAAGAAATAAGTTCTACCTCCTGTCCATTAGTGTTCTATTAGCTATAACTTGTCCATAGGAAGACCTCACCAGTCTTTGAGACTTAGGAGCTCCCATCCCCGACTCGAACATTGCTTCGGTCAGGATGGTCACAGCGGCCTTTGGTAAAAAGAAGTTGGCGGGGGGCTGGTTCCTTTGTCTGTCACCCGGTAGACATAGTTCTCCGACAAACAAAAAGGGTGCCGGCAGGATAGTCTGCTGGGGAAAACTCGTTTATTTGCATTAAAGAGGCATCTCACCTCTACATGGACATACACATGCACGGGTTCCTGGCAAGGTTCATCTTTTTCATTAATATGTTGATACAAGTACAAGCATTACAGAACGCATTACAGCTCCATGATGCCTTTTCTTGTCCCTCTCCCCCCTAGGCACGACTGTCGAAGGCGAGGAGGGCGAAAGGAGCGCCTGGGAAGGAGCTCGGCCCGCCCCCTCGGGCTCCAGGAGAGGTAGCCCGACGGGAACGGGAGCACCGGGGAACGCCTCGATGGAGAGCATGGCGGAGACGACCCCGTCGACCACCGCCACCAGGGCCAGCAGGGCTCGGCAGTGCTAACGGAGCTGCAGTATGAGAGGAAGCCTGCTGGGGTCCAGCTGGAAGACTACTAGAGGAGCCCGGGAGCACCATCCGCACCTCTGCATCCAACTCCCCGGCGAATCACATTGCCGGGAAGGAGATGCAGATGCAGATGATGGTGCTGCCACCTGATGAAGATGGTGTGGGCGGCGATCAGCCGGAGTCAGAGTCGTCTCCCTCTCGTCCGCTGCCGTCATCATCACCGTCATTGTCCTCCTCGTCGCTTTCACTCGAGGAGGAGCTTTCATCATTGGTAGAGCTCTTCGCGCAGCACCCTAAGAGACCTCCCGAGCATCCGAAGATCTTGACGGAGAGAAGCCCGCTCTCCATTAATTTGAACTGGAGAACATGCCCCTCTGAGAAGCCATGGGAACGGGCAAAAGTCTTCCAGCCACGGCAGAGATACATCACATGAGGGGTAGGTAAGTCGGCATCAACCCACATGCTGCCGTTCCCACAGCCCCTCATGTGCAACCTCAGAGCGCGTGGCTGTTCGAGCTCCATCTCCCGCGCAAAGGGAGTTGGGAGGCGAAGATGACCACACATGGGCTTGTACAACCCGATGATGAACTCCCGAGGTTGGTCCCGATGTGGCCTTCCACTGGGGGAGGAGACGTCGGTGGGGGCACTGCCAAGGCACCGCCCCGCCCTCCTCCTCCTCGAGCACCGTGACGACCTGGACCTTGTCCCCGCCCTCCTCCCCTCGCGGTGGGTTCTGCCACCATAGGATCCGGAGGAGGAGGGACACGCTATCGAGTAGAAGCCCTCGTCACCGCCACCGTGACACCGCGGTGCCCTCGCCCTCTCGCCATGGCTAGGAGGGAAGGGTTGCGAAGAAGAACAAGAAGAAGTGTGTGCAGAGAGGCGCCACCCTGCCCCTTTTTAAAGGGGGACGAGGTAGGGGGCTGGCTCCTCATACAGGAGATGGTCGCCCCGCTCCTCCAATACGGCCTCTCTGCACTCGCTGTGGCTCTGAGAGTCAAGGCCGACCCTCTGCTCCAACGATCATCACTCGGTTCTAGGCCATGGCACTCCTCCCTGTGCCCTCCGTATCCACCACCTACCACGCCCAATGCAGGCGGGACATGTGGCAGGTATGTGCGAAACGGGACGCAAGTGTGATGACAGTTTCCACCCCGTGACATTGGGGCGAGGAGAATCCACATGCCACAATCAAAGTTCTTCCACAACATTACGCACGACGCACGGAGAAAGCGGAAACTTGCCCGGGATCAAGGCTAATGAAGAAGCAAAGAAAACCTTAAGAGACCAGCCTCTTCATCAACCCTGCCTGTGCACTTATTAGGCCCTACCCCGACGACGCTCGGGAGCGCGTTCGGGGCAGGCTCGGGGGCTTTTGTCGGTGCAACAAACCCTGGGTCTGTTGCCCAGACTGTGCACATGCATGGGAGCAAGATTGAAGCACCATCCCAAGTCAAAGTACAAGGGACTAAGAGATTCGAAGGACCAACATACAGATCAGAGGGACCAAGATCAAGCGAGAGAAGCAAAGAGACCATCGAGAGAAGGGCCCCCTTTGTCGGGCAGGCGAGCTTGGCAAGGGGCGAGGCCACCCCCAGAAGAAGACATCCAAGATGTCCCGGTAGGGCCTGCCGGGACTCACGGAGACGAGACCACCTCACCAACCATTCCCTCACGACCCACGTCGTCGATCAGTACGGTGTCAAGCCGCAGAGTGACTACGGGGCAACCATTTGCCACATGGCAGCCTCTCTCTACAGGAAATACCTGCAGATGACACCTGTCCTGCAACGTGTCAAGTGAGCAGGCGTGGAGCTGGCAAGATGGCCTAGCAAGCCTTGCCGGACAACCAATGATGTGACATTGAGCGGTGCATTTAATGCACCCTATCAGCCCGCAGGGTTAGATATGATAGCACTATTTGCTATCTTATCAGTGCATAATGACTACTTTGCCATTGTGATAACCGCTTGATCTATAAAAGGAGGCCCATGGCAGCCATAGAAGGGGTTAGAAGGTTGGATAACTCACACCCTCATACACGCGTAACCACTACCGCCCTGAGGCAACCCCTATCGGGCAACTGTACTATGCTCCACCACCACCTTTCCTCCATCAATCCACCAAAGCAGGAGTAGGGTCTTACGCCTCACGGCGGCCCGAACCTGGGTAAAACTGCATGCATGATCTCTACCGTGTTGCCCCATGCTCGTCTGCTCTTTGTGCAACGCGACGTCCCCCTGCCGAACCAGCAAGGTACCTTCTGGTCCCATAGGTAGCCGTGGTTTCCCGCAACACATTAGATGTAGAAAATTCTAAAAGCTAAAACATGATCAAGAACATCATTGAATTTATGAAATGACACAAAAAGTTCTTTTCATCTTGTAAGAAGATGAACATAAACACTACAAGGAAACAAAGGTGGCGCCTAGCTCATAAGGAATGACCCTTGGCCATGCATACCAGAATGAAAATTCATATACAATCAAATTTGGAACTTAGTTGTTATTTTTTAACAAGTTTAGAACTTGATAATACTTCAAGGAGGGTGGAGTAAAATAAGGATTTCTAAACAAGTTTACTAAATTGGGAAAAGGATGTATGACTGATACAACCAGAAAAAGTTTGTATCCTCAAGATAACTGGATAAATGTGCAAACTTAAAAAAAACTTTTAAAGATTTGAACTCGCATTAAGATTTGGACTTGTCCAAAATTATTTTTGTGTAAAATTTAGCGGGAGTTATATAATATTTCTAAGTCATATATATGTAAGACATACCATGAAATAGAAATAATATAAAGATCCTAATTACTAACAAAATAGTTTTGTAGAACTCAGTGGGAGCTGTATAAAGTTTTTAATCATGCATGTACATGACATATTATGGAATAGAAATAATATAAAGTTCCTAAAGCACATATCAAAAATGATTTTGAAACACTTTTTCCATCAAAGTATAAAGAAAAAAAAATTGGGCATGGAAGAATCTATGAAGATAGATTAAGGTGTCTGGTTAAGCTAAAACAAAGTTTATATATATTTTGACAAAATTTAAAAGAGTTTTAAAATAGAGAAAATTGTTTTCTCTAAATGTCATATAACTAGATGCTTATGAATGATAAGCTTGGAAGGTAAAATTGTCTTGATAAGTTATGATATATATAATGGCTAAAGTATATTTACTAAAAGTTGGTAAATAAAATATCAAGGAAATCAAAAGAATAAAAATTTTATTCTGAGGTATTGAAGTTGAAATTCATTATTAAGAATATATGAATATCAAAATTCATAGTTGTTATGATTGGGCTATAATAATTCAAAATCATTTATGAACAAATTTGGTGAATCTATAAACAATAAGGACGTTGTGAAAACATGATATGTTTCAATTTTATCTGAATCAAGAAATGTCTTGATATAAATGTTTTGTCTGAATAAATATTGCAAGAGTTGTAAGTGACCCATAAAGGTTATGCAAGAAGAATCTTTATAAAATGGGTTAATTAAAGATATGATCAAGAAGAGTCTTGACATAAGATTATTATGATCATAAATCCAATAATATGTAAGTTTGAATAAAATATTATGGCTGAAAACTATATGCATTAAGATCTAGGAATCATACAATACTAGCAAAAATATCACGAAGTTTTTGAGTGTGTCAAACTAATGATGAAGGCTCTACCACAAGCAATGCATTAATAACACAAGATAAGTTGTTAAGTGTTATGCAACTAGATTATTGACTCTAGTGCAAGTGGGAGACTATTGGAAATATGCCCTAGAGGAAATAATATTGTATTATTATATTTCCATTATTCATAATTAAGAGTTTATATTTCATGCTATAACTGCTATGATCATGGAATATGTGATTCAGTGAAAAACTCATATGCACGTGTGGAATGATAAACGGTCAAACAATAGGTTCCTGGTCCAGCCTCTAGGACTGGCTCAAGTGTTGTTGGTGATCACGTTTTCTGGATCTTAGGATATCATTAGGTGCAATGATAGTCCTAAAACAACATTGAGCGTATGACGTTAGAAGAACGATCATATTCAATCGACCCAATCTTGTATGTTATACTTTGTGATCATATCGTTTGAAATCATCTGTTACAACACAGAGTGTTAGCATGTGTTCTTTAGTTCCTCAGACCATGAGAGTGTGTCTCGGTTACATCTTACCAGATGGTGGACTTTGGTGTTGCTCAAACATCATCTGTAAGAAAGTGATCATAATGACAACTTTTAGGTTCACCGAAAAGTTTGACAAGTGAATGAATAACTCGAGAGTGGGATTTGCTCCTCCGATGATGGAGAGATATTCTTAGGGCCCTCTCGATGTGACGACATCCATCATCATCTGGCCAGACATAGGTGACTACATCATGGGGATGCCAGAACACGTCAATGAGAAAGAAGAACTAAACCGGCAACGGGAGCAACATTATAGTGGGCATGGTGATGAACTAGGAGGATACCAATGCACACCAGGTTTTGTAAAGTATATGAAGTGAAGGGAATGCCACATGATAACCAACCCTAATATCATTTGTGTAGTCATACGGACCGATATGGATGTCCATGGTTCCACTATCGGTCATTGAACAAAGAAATTTTGTTCATGTCTATGCTTTACCGAATCTACGGGGTCACAAGATTAAGGTAATCATGATTTGATGAGTGTTAGTGGAACAATAATGATGAGAATATATTTATTAAATAGTTCATTTAATATTCGGAATAGTTCTGAGAGGTTCCGGAAGCGTTTCAGGGTCACCGAAAGGGTTTCGGTGAATATCCGGTAATACCGGGTATTACCGATTAATTATATATAGGTGCAAAATGTTTCTGGAGATGTTAAATTATATATATATAATGCTATGAAAATGTTTAAGGTATTTTATATATTAATTAAATATCAATGGGCCTTAAAAGGCCAAGAGGGGATAGGAGACTTGGGCCATAAAGGCCCAAGTGGAGGTGGCGCCCCCTTTCCTTGTGTGTGTGTGGGGGGGGGAATCCTACTAGGGGTGGGAGTTGGATTCCCCCTAGGCCGGTGCACCAAGGGATGGTTGCCCTCCCTTGGTGGCTGCCCTCTCCTACCCCTAAACATATATATACTAGATGTTTTCCACCCTTTTTAATAAAAAGTTTTGGGTGTCTGTTCTAGTTGATCTAGTTGTAGTTCTTGTTGGTTAGACTAATTAGAGTTAGCCCTAGCCACCTCTAATCCTCATATTAGAATCCTAGTGTGGTTCAAATCTCCTCCCTCCAATTCTCCGATGAAGATTAGCTCTGGATGGCGCGCTGCCGGATCATGAAGATTGTACACTTGCATCCAAGTAGAGAGGTCGTGCTTTCGGTCTTCGTTCGAGGGATCGTTTGAGGGTGGTTTGCGGGGATTGTCATCAACATTCGAGGGACTTTGAGCACGATCTACACCAATTCTTCTTCTTCTTCTGCCGCACTCCGGAGTTGGTAACGATTGTTGATTACAACTCGTTATGCATCTTCATATTGATCTTGGTGATCGTAGGTGCGATTTTTTGTTTTCTACTACGTTTCCCAACAGTATGATGACAGAAGAACCATCATATTGAATTGACCCAACTTGATTGTTATACTTTGAGATGTAACCGTCACAGGTCTATTAGTATAGCATGGAGAGTTGATATATGTCTCCAACGTATCTATAATTTATGAAGTATTCATGCCATGTTTGCAACAATTTTATATGGTTTTGGTATGATTTGATTAGAACTAACTAGGACTGATGCTATTTTTAGCAGTACTACTGTGGTGTCATTTTTCGTGCAGAAATAAAAGTTCTTAGAATGGGCTGAAAATTTACGGTAATTTTTGATGGACCAGAAGAACCCACGGAGCACCGAAGCTGGGCTAGGGGATGGTTGAGGGAGCCACAAGCCTGGGGGCGCCCCCTAGGGAGGGCCTCCTGAGCTTGTGGGCCCCTTGGGCATCCCCCTGACGTGAGACCGATGCCAAAAATTTCTATAAATACCCAAAACTCTGAAAAGAACCCTAGATGAGAAGTTCCTCCAACACAAGCCTCTATATCCATGAAAACTCAATCAGGACCCTGTTCAGGCAAAGTGCCAGAGGAGGAAATCATCACCGGAGGCCATCTTCATCATCCCGGTGGCCACCATGATGAGGATGGAGTAGTTCACCCTAGGGGCTTGGGGTATGTACCAGTAGCTATGAGTTTGATCTCTCTCTCTCTCTCTCGTGTTCTTGATTTGGCATGATCTTGATGTACCGCAAGCTTTGTTAATATAGTAGGATCATATGGCATTTCTCCCTCTCTGTCTAGTTGTGATGAATTGAGTTTTTACCTTTGAGGTTTCAGTATTATCAGATTGAATACTTTTATGGATTTGAGAACACTTGATGTATGCCTTGCATATGCATGCCCGTGGTGACAATGGGGTATTATATTGATTCACTTGATGTATGTCTTGGCCCTCAACTCACGGATTCCCAGGTGACATTGGGGTAATCTACGCATAGGGGTTTATGCATGTTTTTGTCCTACTTTATTGGGTAGAAACTTTGGGGCACTCTTTGAAGTTCTTTGTGTTGAATTGAATATTATGAATTTGAAGTTATTTGATGCATATCGAATAATCAACTCACGGATACTTGTAGTGACATTGGATTATCTAGGTGACATTAGAATTGATTGATGTGTATCATATGGTGTTATTTTAGTATGAACTCTAGGGCTGTTTGTGACACTTATAGGAATAGCTCAATAGATTGATTGTAAAGGATAACTTTGAGGTGGTTTTGTACCCTACAACAATTTCTTCTTATCTTCTCCTCTAGATAAGAACTTTGGAGTGACCCTTCCTCGCACGTTGAGGGTTTTTATATGATTCAATTATGTTAGCACGGTTGAGAGATTGCACTAGTGAAAGAAAGAACCCTAGGCCTTGTTTCTAAGCATTGCAATACCATTTGTGCTCCATTTTATCACTTGCGACCTTGTTGTTTTTTATTTTCACATTACAAAAACCTATATCTTATATCCATACTACACTTGTAGAACCATCTCTTCGCCAAACTAGTGCACGTATATAATTTGCCATTGTACTGGATGTGTTGGGGACACAAGAGATTTCTTGTATTTGATTGCAGGGTTGTTTGAAATAGACTATATTCATCCAAAGCTCCCATGTACTGATAAACCTTAGGTCATCCCCTCGAGGGAAAATTGCTACTGTCCTACAAAACTCTGCGCTTGGAGGCCCAAAACGAGTCTACAAGAATAAGTTGTGTGGTATACATCAAGCTCTTTTCTGGTGCCGTTGCCGGGGAGGTGAGTGCTTGAAGGTGTATCTTTAGATCTTGTAACTGAAACTTTTGTATTCTTGTTTACTACTAGTTTGGTTTATAAAATAAAACTACAAAAAATGGAATTGAGGTTGCCTCATATTGTTCATCTTTATAATGTCTTTCTTGAAAATGATGGAGCGGAATTTTTTTCTCAATTGATAGAAGAAAAATTCAATAAAATGTTTCACATAATTTTTTTGAATGATGATCATGATTGCAGCGTTGTTAGTATGAATTCTTTGAATATCTATGATGCTAATGATATGCAAAGCAATATGCTTGGGGATGCTATATTTGACGAAGATGATATTTTTAGTCCCCCAAGTTTTGATGTGCAAATTTTTTATGATGATTGCATGCCTCCTATTTATGATGAGTACAATGATGAAAGTGGGTTTCGAAGAGTGTCAACTCTAGGTAACGATCCCACTATTCTGGAGGGTGTTGATTCCTATTATAATGATAAAAGTGGATTTGGTGAGGTCGTGACTTTATTTAGTGATGGATCCACTATTTTGGAATAGGTTTCAATTGATTATTATGAGAACAAAGTTGCTATCTATGATGATTATTGTTATGAGATGTATGCTATAACGAATAATAATAACCATGAAACTTGTCATCATGATTTCAATTTTCAATTGGATTGTCCCAATCAAGTATCACATGATAGTTATTTTTTTGAATTTGCTCCCACTACTATTCATGGGAATAAATTTGCTTATGTGGAGAGTAATAAAATTTATATGCATTTGGATCATGAAAAGGATGCTTTATGTGATAGTTATATTGTTGAATTCATTCATGATGCTACTGAAAATTACTATAAGAGTGGAACATATGCTTGTAGGTATTGCAATAATATCAAGTTTCCTTTCTATGTGTTGAAAATCTTGAAGTTATGCTTGTTTCGCCTTCCTATGCTAGTTGATTCTTGCTCCCATAAGTTTCTTGCTCACGAAATCCATATGCACATGAAGTGGAATAGGCTTAAATGTGCTTGTCATATGCTTAATGATGCTCCCATTATGTTTCAATTCTTTATTCTTATGTGAGCATCATTGAAATCATCATGCCTGGCAAAAATGGCATTAAAGAAAAGTGCTTGTTGGGAGACAACCCAATACTTACACCTAGTATTTTTGTGGGTTCACATGATTAAGCTACTATAGTAATCATGTTTTATAGCTTTTATTTCAATAAAGAGCCAAGTAAAGCCTTTGGGATAGTGTGGATGATAGTTGACTTAATTCTGTGCAAAAAATAGAAAATTTTGTGCCCAGTAACAGAATTGTTGAGCTTTGCTGGAGCGTGATAAAATTGTGAATTTTTTACATGTGATTGATGTACAAATTGTCTACACTGTACTAATCTTTCAGAAGTTTTGAAGTTACAGAAGTATGGTCATTGTTCAGATCATCATAGATTGTTCTATTTTTGACAGCTTTTGTTTTCAATGCATAGTTTGCTTGTTTTGTAGTTTCTATGGCTTATATATTGGTCAATGTAAATTGTGGAAATGATAAGGCACAGTAGGCATTGTGTGAGAAGAATTACTAAGCTTGTCTTGATAGTACCAACGTGAATGATTTGCTCTTTATCCTACTAACCCATCTCACGAAGTTCCGTTAAGTTCCGTGTGATTGAAGTTTTCAAGTTTTGGGTGAGATATCAATATGATGAGAATAAGGATTCGCAAGACCCGAAGCTTGGGGATGCCCAAGGAAACCAAAGGTAATAACTAAGGAATATCCAATCATCCAAGCTTGGGCATGCCCCAGAAGGCATCCCTTCTTTTATCTATATTTTTATCGGTAACTACATTTGGAGCTATATTTTTATTCATCACATGATATGTGTTTTGCTTGGAGCATCATTTTATTTTGTTGAGGTTTACTATCTGTTATTTATAATAATGTTAGTGTCCTTTTATTTCAATAAAATTTTCAAGTATAGCCTTTACCATGCTTATTTTGCAAGTCAATATATTGCTGTTTGAAAAACAAAAAGTTTTCTATTATTGACTGAATTCGCCAGGAAAGTAAGAATATGATAAAATCTTGAAATTTTTACATAGCAAGCTATGATAAATTTTCTACAATGTGGTAATTTCTTCAGAATTTTTGGAGTTAGAGAAGTATGAATCTTCTTGGATCCTTTACGGACTATCCTATTTAGACACATTGCTGTTATGTTTGCATATGTTTGTTTGTTTAATGATTCTATGTCAGGATAGGAGTATTAAATATGCAGAGGTATTTAGTATGCAATGTTAAATTATAATTTTAGTGGTTTACTACAATAGAGAATAATAGGGTTTTGCATTAACTTATACTAACTTATCTCATGAGTTCTTGTTGAGTTTTGCGTGGATGAAGCTTTTGAGATTTAGGGAAACCATGGTATCAGAGGAATTAAGGAGACACAAAAGCACAAGCTTGGGGATGACCAAGGAATCCCAAGTTAATATTCCAAGAAGTCTCAAGCATCTAAGCTTGGATGCCCCGATAGGCATCCCACCTTTCTTCATCAACAATTATTGGTTAGTATCAGTTGAGCCTATGTTTTTTGCTTCTTCGCATGAGATATGCTATTCTTGGAATGTAATTTTATTTTGTTTGTTTGATTTTTGAATAAAATACATCAGATCTGAAAATTTTAAATGAGAGAGAGTCCTCACATAGCTACTTATTTCTTAACTACTCATTTGATATTCACTTATATCTTTTTGGAGCAGTTTGTCATTTACTCTCGTTTTTCACTTTTATCCTAAGAGTAAATTGTTGAAGGAATCGAATATCATGAATTTGAAATTATATGTGCTTCATATGCTTGTATCATGCCTAGTAGTAGTTTCACATTGGGTTTAGAAAGCAAAATCTAATGAAGTTTGACAATCACAATATTGGTCATATAAGCAATTCATGAATGCTTAGTATAAGGAAGAGAAATTTCACATATAAATATATTATCTTTTAAATATTTGGGTATTTTTAGATTTGGCACATATAAAGATAATATATTCATGAATGCTTAAATATATTATCTTTCACATATAAAGATAGGCCCTTCACAGACCCATTAATTATTTTTAGATTTGGCACATTAGTTGAAGTTAGACAAGGAAGACAATGTAATGAGTTATGTTTGGGTATATTCGCATAGAAGTTATATTGTTATGGATCCCCACCATGTGGTGCTTGCTTAGGATCTTTTGCTAGCCAAAAATTCATACTAAGTAGAGATACTACTTGTGCATACAAAAACCCTTAAACCCAGTTTCCTGCCATATGTGTCCACCATATCTACCTATGGATTCAATAAGATCCCCCAAGTAAGTTGTCCTAAAAATGTATGATCTTTTATTGCAAGGGAAAATAAGCATTGTACGAACTTGTGATGGTAAAGAAATAAAAGCTATGGACTGCATAAGAAAGGTTGCTATCACAAGGGGCATTATAGCATGAGGTTCATTTGCATTAAGGGCTCGCACATCCAAAAAAAGTGCATGACAACCTCTGCTTGCGTCTGTGAACGGCCTATCTTTTACTTTCGGTATTTACTTTTATGCAAGAGTCAATAATGTTCGTTCTCATTTCAACCTCAATTATTCTCTAGTTGGCAAGCATCATGTGGTGGGGAAAGATCCAGGCACATATGGCCATTCAAATATATTCGATCATGAATTATTATTGTTGAGAACTATCTCTACGATAAACAGTAAACCCCTATATTTCTCTGTGTTCGATGGATGGCATTTGTTCCAGGCACATATGTCCATTCAAATATATTCACATGTTATTTCTTTGAGTAATAGCAATCGTAGAGGACTATATGATAATTGAGTCTGTGGATCTCTTACTTAGACTTTGTTCAAAATAAGTTGAATTGCAATTGTTTGGTGACTAAGAACATAGGTTGTTAAGTTTCAAGAGAATGCATTCACTGGTATATCGAGGTGTTATACAAATGGTTTTAACCCCTTTTCGCGACAGCCTTTGGAACTGTCGCCAAGTGAGTGTGGGCGATAGGGGGCTCCTTACCACACGACCCAGAAACCGTCGGGGAAAGGCCCTCGGGTCACACACGCTCGGCAAAATGAGGTCGTGTGCGATGGGCGAGCAATCAAATATGGTTATACGTATAGTTTTGTTAAAAAATATAATTATACATGCCCAATCGTTTCCAGTCGTAAGTACATCCCACACAGTCAGTCCCAAACAAACGTTTCCGTACGTATGTACATTCCACACAGTCGATCCAAGGAATACGTTTTTGTACGTATGGACATCCCACATAGTCAATTCAATAAGTTCGTTTTCGTTCCTATGTACACCCCACACAGTCAATCCAGGGAAAACGTTGTCGTTCGTACGTACATCACACACAATTTTCCCCATTAAATTGTTTATGATAGTTTTGCCATTGCATATGATATTAACAATTTTACCATTTGGGTTTTGAATGCATCACACATGGTGCGTAGAAGAAATTGTGCGTCATAGCTTGTCCATCACACACACTTCTTATGTGGTAAACGATTGCGCATCGTGGCGCAAACAGTTTTCAAGAGGAAGTCATGTGCGATTGTTCATTGATCCAACACGTTTTATTCCTAGAAACTACGTGCGTTGTCTGACGTCATCGCCCACGGTGTTTTCTCAATAACCATTTGCAAGAGAAAACCCCAATTAGCAGACTAATTAGCCTATTATTATTAGTCCATTTATTAATCTAATTGACATTTCATATTAATTACACAATATATTTGATTTTCGTATTAAGGAAGAATGATTTAATAATTGAAATACATCAGAGTACAACATTATATAGGTTCAACACTCAGCTAACTCATTACACAACTGCACCCGCACCAAGTTTCACATACAACATCTATAACATTTGGAAATTAGCATCATAGACGGTACATAGATAGATGAGTCTCATCTGGAAAACTGCTGAAGCGGAAGGCGAATATTGAGCCTTCATTGATGTTGAAGGTCTTTGCAACTTTAGGCTAGTGCCTATGGATGATTGACAGTCCATCCTTCGTCTTCTTCAGGAAGACTTCAATATTGAACTATGAGTGTTGTATGAATATCTTCCTCGCCTCCTGACCCTATAGGTGGTTTGAGAGATACTTCCTCTATAAACTAATATAAGAGCGTTTAGATCACTAAACTAGTTATTTAAATGCTCTTATATTAGTTTATGGAGGGAGTAATCATTAGTGAACTGCTTTGGAAAGGCCTGAAAACAAGGATATGCATAAATATCTTCTCTAGATTTGAAATGGTGCTAAGGAATTAAAAAGACAAGGTATAAAAATTAGTACAATGTTGTAGTGAACTGATGTCTTGTTCATTATGCAGACAAAGATCTTGTTGTTTTTTGTCGCTAATTTCTTTCCTAACAATCTTTCTGAGTTTCTTGAGTTGACTGATAATCATGGACAACTCATTTCCCCATATACAAAAAGGGTTGAACAATGGGTCAAAACATCTGACAGCAGGACCTACATGTGCAAGACCAAATTGTTAAGAACCTAATCTTAAAAGACAAGAAGTGGAAAGGTGTGTTATTAACTGCAACATGCCTAATATTTAAAAACAAGCAAACATAGCCATTCAAATTTGCATTGTGTAGGTCTAAGTTGTTGGGGAACGCAGTAATTTCAAAAAAATTCGTACCCACACACAAGATCATGGTGATGCATAACAACGAGAGGGGAGAGTTTCGTCCACGTACCCTCGTAGACCGTAAGCGGAAGCGTTATGAGAACATGGTTGATGTAGTCGTACGTCTTCACGATCTGACCGATCCAAGTACCAAACATACGGCACCTCCGAGTTCAGCACATGTTTAGCTCGGTGACGTCCCACGAACTCCGATCCAGCAGAGCTTCGAGGGAGAGTTCCGTCAGCACAACGGCGTGATGACGGTGATGATGATGCTACCGACGCAGGGCTTCGCCTAAGCACCGCTATGATATGACCGAGGTGGATTATGGTGAAGGGGGCACCACACACGGCTAAAATATCAACTGATCAACTTGTGTGTCCATGGGGTGCCCCCTTCCCCCCTATATAAAGGAATGGAGGAGGGCGAGGGTCGGTCCTCTACTATGGCGCGCCCTGGGGAGTCCTACTCCCACCGGGACTAGGATTCCCCCCTTCCATGTAGTAGGAGTAGGAGAGAAGGAAAGGGAAAAGAGAAGAGAAGGAAGGAGGGGGCTCTGCCCCTCCCCCTAGTCCAATTCGGACTAGGCCTTGGGGGGGGTGCAGCCTCCTCTCTCTCTTTCCCCAAAAGCCCAATAAGGCCGATATACTCCCCGGCGAATTCTCGTAACTCTCCGGTACTCCGATAAATACCCGAACCACGCAGAGCCTTTCCGATGTCCGAATATAGCCTTCCAATATATCGATCTTTACGTCTCGAACATTTCAAGACTCCTCGTCATGTCCCTGATCTCATCCGGGACTCCGAACAACCTTCGGTACATCAAAACACGTAAACTCATAATACCGATCGTCACTGAACGTTAACCGTGCGGACCTACGTGTTCGAGAACTATGTAGACATGACCGAGACTCATCTCCGGTCAATAACCAATAGCGGAACCTGGATGCTCATATTGGCTCCTACATATTCTAAGAAGATCTTTATCGGTCAAACCGCATAACGGTATACGTTGCTCCCTTTGTCATCGCTATGTTACTTGCCCGAGATTCAATCGTCGGTATCTCAATACCTAGTTCAATCTCATTACTGGCAAGTCTCTTTACTCGTTCCGTCATGCATCATCCTACAACTAACTCATTAGTCACATTGCTTTCAAGGCTTATAGTGATGTGCATTACCGAGAGGGCCCAGAGATACTTCTCTGACAATTGGAGTGACAAATCCCAATCTCGATCTATGCCAACTCAACAAGTACCATCGGAGACACCTGTAGAGCACCTTTATAATCACCTAGTTACGTTGTGACGTTTGGTAGCACACAAAGTGTTCCTATGGTATTCAGGAGTTGCATAACCTCATAGTCAGAGGAACATGTATAAGTCATGTGGATAGCAGTAGCAACAAACTAAACGATCATCGTGCTAAGCTAACGGAATGGGTCAAGTCAGTCAGATCATTCTCTAATGATGTGATCCCGTTAATGAAATGACAACTCATGTCTATGGCTAGGAAACTTAACCATCTTTGATTCAATGAGCTAGTCAAGTAGAGGCATACTAGTGACACTCTGTTTGTCTATGTATTCACACATGTACTAAGTTTCCGGTTAATACAATTTTAGCATGAATAATAAACATTTATCATGATATAAGGAAATAAATAATAACTTTATTATTTCCTCTAGGGCATATTTCCTTCATAAGTACACTAGTTATTGATGAAAAAATATCAACATCTACCATGCTAAAGTTATACCATCTGAAAATTTAAGTCATGGCACAACTATTGATATTGATTTCATATTGTGAATGTTGGTATTTTTTCTATAAAGTTGGTCAAACTTTACGAGGCTTGACTTTAGACAAATCTTATATGCGAACTAAAAAAATTCAGAGGGAGTACAACATGCTTAACAACAGCCAAATATAGTCATTCATAGAGCTATTGTTAAAATTGGTATTCATGAAATTGAACTGCACAGTTCATACTAGCACATATAGAACATCACACTATGAATAGCTAAAATAAATAATGCATAATACAAACAACCAAAGATGGCAATTGAAACTGGACATATGCTAACTACAAAAAACCAAACAACCAAAACCGTAGAAATAGACAAGTCATAATGCAAACAACCAAATATAGCAATAAATACTGGACATGTTCTCACTACAAAAGGGGTTCAAGAAAACAAATCATGGGATTCCCCCAATGAAGAGGCATGTGATAACCAACAAGTATAGGGGATCGCAACAGTTTTCGAGGGTAGAGTATTCAACCCAAATTTATTGATTCGACACAAGGGGAGCCAAAGAATATTCTCAAGTATTAGCAGCTGAGTTTTCAATTCAACCACACCTGGAAACTTAATATCAGCAGCAAAGTATTTAGTAGCAAAGTAATATGATAGTAGTGGTAACGATAGTAAAAGGTAATGGTAACAAAAGTAGTGTTTTTGGTATTTTGTAGTGATGATAGCAATAGCAACGGAAAAGTAAATAAGTGGAGAACAATATATGGAAAGCTCGTAGACAATGGATTGGTGATAGAGAATTATGCCGGATGTGGTTCATCATGTAAAAGTCATAACCTAGGGTGACACAGAACTAGCTCCAATTCATCAATGTAATGTAGGCATGTATTCCGAATATAGTCATACATGCTTATGGAAAAGAACTTGCATGACATCTTTTGTCCTACCCTCCCGTGGCAGCGGGGTCCTAGCGGAAACTAAGGGATATTAAGGCCTCCTTTTAATAGAGTACCGGACCAAAGCATTAACACATGGTGAATACACGAACTCCTCAAACTATGGTCGTCACCGGGAGTGGTCCCGATTATTGTCACTTCGGGGTTGCCGGATCATAACACATATTAGGTGACTATAGACTTGCAAGATAGGATCAAGAACTCTCATATATTGATGAAGACATAATAGGTTCAGATCTGAAATCATGGCACTCGGGCCCTAGTGACAAGCATTAGGCATAGCAAAGTCATAGCAACATCAGTCTCAGAACATAGTGGATACTAGGGATCAAACCCTAACAAAACTAACTCGATTACATGATAAATCTCATCCAACCCATCACCGTCCGGCAAGCCTATGATGGAAATACTCACGCACGGCGGTGAGTATCATGAAATTGGTGATGGAGGATGGTTGATGATGACGATGTCGACGGTTCCCCTCTCCGGAGCCCCGAACGGACTCTAGATCAACCCTCCCGAGAGGTTTTAGGGCTTGGCGGCGGCTCCGTATCGTAAAAGGCGATGAATCCTTCTCCTCTATTTTTTTCTCCCCGAAAGCAAATATATAGAGTTGGAGTTGAGGTCGGAGGAGCTCCAGGGGGCCCACGAGGTAGGGGGGGGCGCCCAGGGGGGCAGGCGCGTCCCCCACCCTCGTGGCTAGGGTGTGGGCCCCCTGGTCTTCATCTTTTGCAAGTATTTTTTATTATTTCCAAAAAGATGTTCCGTGAAGTTTCTGGTCGTTCCGAGAACTTTTGTTTCTGCACATAAATAACACCATGGCAATTCTGCTGAAAATAGCGCCAGTCCGGGTTAGTTCCGTTCAAATCATGCAAGTTAGAGTCCAAAACAAGGGCAAAAGTGTTTGGAAAAGTAGATACGACGGAGACGTATCAACTCCCCCAAGCTTAAACCTTTGCTTGTCCTCAAGCAATTCAGTTGAGAAACTGAAAGTGATAAAGAAAAACTTTTACAAGCTCTGTTTGCTCTTGTTGTTGTAAATATGTAAAGCCAGAATTCAAGTTTTCAGCAAAGATTATAAACTAACCATATTCACAATAACGCTTAGGTCTCATGTTTACTCATATCAATGGCATAATAAACTAGCGAGCAATAATAATAAATCTTGGATGACAACACTTCCTCAAAACAATCATAATATGATATAACAAGATGGTATCTCGCTAGCCCTTTCTGAGACCGCAAAACATAAATGCAGAGCACCTTTAAAGATCAAGGACTGACTAGACATTGTAATTCATGGTAAAAGAGATCCAGTCAAGTCATACTCAATGTAAACCAACAGTAATGAATGCAAATGAGAGCGGTGCTCTCCAACTGGTGCTTTTTAATAAGAGGATGATGACTCAACATGAAAGTAAATAGATAGGCCCTTCGCAGAGGGAAGCAGGGATTTGTAGAGGTGCCAGAGCTCAGTTTTGAAATAGAGGTGAATAATAGTTTGAGCGGTATACTTTCATTGTCAACATAACAACCAAGAGATGGCGATATCTTCCATGCTACACACATTATAGGCAGTTCCCAAATAGAATGGTAAAGTTTATACGCCCCCTCCACCAACAAGCATCAATCCATGGCTTGCTCGAAACAACGAGTGCCTCCAACTAACAAGAGTCCCAGGGGGAGTTTTGTTTGCAATTATTTTGATTTGATTTGCATAAAGCATGGGACTGGGTATCCCGGTGACCAGCCATTTTCTCGTGAGTGAGGAGCGGAGTCCACTCCTCTTGAGAATAACCCGCCTAACATGGAAGATACAGACATCCCTAGTTGATACATGAGCTATTTGAGCATACAAAACAGGATATTTATTTGAAGGTTTAGAGTTTGGCACATACAAATTTACTTGGAACGGCAGGTAGATACCGTATATAGGTAGGTATGGTGGACTCATATGGAATAACTTTGGGGTTTATGGGATTGGATGCACAAGCAGTCTTCCCGCTTAGTACAGGAGAAGGCTAGAAAAAGACTAGGAAGCGACCAGCTAGAGAGCGACAACAGTCATGAACATGCATTAAAATTAACCAACACCGAATGCAAGCATGAGTAGGATATAATTCACCATGAACATAAATATCGTGAAGGCTATGTTGATTTTGTTTCAACTACATGCGTGAACATGTGCCAAGTCAAGTCACTTAAATCATTCAGAGGAGGATACCACCCTATCATACCACATCACAACCATTTTAATAGCATGTTGGCACGCAAGGTAAACCATTATAAGCTCCTAGCTAATCAAGCATGGAACAAGAAACTATGATCTCTAGTTGTCATTGCAAACATGTTTATTCATAATAGGCTGAATCAGGAATGATGAACTAATCATATTTACAAAAACAAGAGAGGTCGAGTTCATACCAGCTTTTCTCATCTCAGTCAGTCCATCATATATCGTCATAATTGCCTTTCACTTGCACGACCGAACGATGTGGATAATACTAATAGTGCACGTGCATTGGACTAAGCTGGAATCTGCAAGCATTCAATAAACAGGAGAAGACAAGGCAGTATGGGCTCTTTTGTTAGATCAACAATAATGCATATAAGAGCCACTTCAACAATTTAATTATGGTCTTCTCCTATCAACCCCAAAGAAAAGAAAAGAAATAAAACTATTTACACGGGAAAGCTCCCAACAAGCAAAAGAAGAACAGGAAATCTTTTTGGGTTTTCTTTTTAATTACTACTACAAGCATGAAAATTAAAACTAGCTAAAAGCTACAACTAAATTTTTTTGGTTTTTCTTAAGGTTTATTAAGCCCACAAGAAGAAAGCATAAAAAGGAAATAAACTAGCATGGATGATACAATGAAAAAGTATGAGCACCGACATCTAGCAATGAGTGTGTGAACATGAATATAATGTCGGTGAAAAATACGTACTCCCCCAAGCTTAGGATTTTGGACTAAGTTGGTGTATGGCCACGGTTGGCCTGGCGGATATCCATAGTAATAGTTGGGGTCGTACTGCGAAGAAGAAGACTCTGATTGCCACTGGTTGGCAATCATCTCCGGATCCCACTGGTAATTAGACTGTCGTGGAGGATCAACTTGTGGTTCCGACTCTAGCTCTGTGGCTGATGTAGGGTTCCGGTAGGTGTGAATATCCTCTAACGGAACAAGGTACTTGCCTGCAGATAAATCAAACAAGGAAGGAGCAGGCAGGGTAATAGTCTCAGGATGATGTTTATCAAAGAAGAATTTGTATTTAAGCTCCCCTTCCCTATTCTTAACAATGAAATCGTGTGCCACCATACTCTTATAATCTAAATAAATAGGAGGCAGCAATTTTTCTTCCTTCTCATAATGCCTAATAGGTATGTTAAAATGTACAGCTAGGCGTGAAGCATAGATGCCTCCAAAGATGGGGCCCTTTGTATGGTTCAGACTTAACCGTTTAGCAATAATACCGCCCATACTAATAGAGTTATCACAGAATAAACCATGGAACAAAATAATAATATCAGGAGCACTAAGGTTTCCATAGTTTCTGCAACCAATTAAGCAACGACTAGCAAATATTGCAAAGTAGCGTAAAACAGGAAAATGTATGCTAGTGATTTGTGCATCAGAATCCTTCCTCGTTTCCCCTACAGTGATGGTATCAATAAACCCATCCACATCGCCGCGATGTGGTTCCTCTATTGTGCCCTCGAAAGGGATCAAACAAACCGGACAAAAAACATAAAGTGACATCTCCTTATGCTCATCATATAAATAAAACTCCACCGTAGGTGGTGAGCTCCTAGCATGGAAATGAAAGTTTTGCATAAAGATATTGGTGAGTAAGAGATACTGTTCGCGTTGGTCATGGAGGAAGGCGGTGAGGCCTGCATTCTCAGCCAATTCATAAAAATCATCATAAATCCCGGCTGCTCTCAAGAAATCATCGGAAGGCCATTCACACGGCCGAACCTCCGTGGTGCGAGACAGATTATATTTGGGCCTCTCTACTTTTTCATTTTGCTTTTCCTTCGAGCTTCGGCTCGATGAGCCCCTCAAAAATCTCTTCATTATTTTCTGAAAAAATCTGAAATTTTTAGTAACTTCAAATTAAAAGTGAATGAAACTCAACAAAATTGATAGCAACTACTCCTACAAGTGCCTAGAGCCTATATCATGCATCAGAACTACTTGGAACCACATAAATTTGACGTGCAAGCTCAAGAACAGGGTCACCTAGGCAGCACAAATTTGCAATGAATAAAGCACTAGAACAAAAACTAATTGGACCAATGGAGGAGTCACATACCAAGGAACAATCCCCCCAAGCAGTTTTGTGAGAGGTGCTTTGAGCAAGGAGATCGAAAATGGCAGCAAAATGAGCTTGGACTCGGGTTTGAACTGGATAATTGTGTTTGTGGGAGGAAGAAGGAGTGTGTGGGTGCAGGAATAAGTGGAGGAGGGCCACCGTGGGCCCACGAGGCAGGGGGCGCGCCTAAGGGGTAGGGCGTGCCCTCCACCCTCGTGGCCAGGTGGATGCTCCCCGTGCTGTGTTCTCAGTGCCAAATATTCTCAAATATTCTAGGAAAAATCATATTTAAATTTCAGGGCATTTGGAGAACTTTTATTTTCGGGGTATTTTTATATTGCACGGATAATTCAGATAATAGACAGAAAATACTAATTTTATTTAATTTTATATAAATAATAGAAAGTAAAAGGAGGGTACAGAGAGTTGTGTTTTCTAAATTCATCCATCTCATGATCATCAAAAGGAACCCATTAACAAGGTTGATCAAGTCTTGTTTCCGAATAACATGGAACCGAAGAATTTTCGAATAACACTAGGTTACCTCAATGGGGATATGCACATCCCCAACAATAATAATATCATATTTCTTCTTGATGGTAGGAAGAGGAAATTCAAAACCTCCAAAAATAATCGATGGAAATTTTCCAATAGAATTGATACTGTGGACTTGAGGTTGTTTCCTCGGAAAGTGTATCGTATGCTCATTACCATTAACATGAAAAGTGACATTGCCTTTGTTGCAATCAATAACAGCCCATGCAGTATTCAAAAAGGGTCTTCCAAGAATAATAGACATACTATCGTCCTCGGGAATATCAAGAATAACAAAGTCCGTTAAAATAGTAACGTTTGCAACCACAACAGGCACATCTTCACAAATACCGATAGGTATAGCAGTTGATTTATTAGCCATTTGCAAAGAAATTTCAGTAGGTGTCAACTTATTCAAATCAAGTCTACGATATAAAGAGAGAGGCATAACACTAACACCGGCTCCAAGATCACATAAAGCAGTTTTAACATAGTTTCTTTTAATGGTGCATGGTATAGTGGGTACTCCTGGATCTCCAAGTTTCTTTGCTATTCCACCCTTAAAACTATAATTAGCAGGAATGGTGGAAATTTCAGCTTCCGGTATCTTTCTTTTATTAGTAACAATTTCTTTCATGTACTTAGCATAAGGATTCATTTTAAGCATATTAGTTAATCGCATACGCAACAAGATACGTCTAATCATTTTAGCAAAGCGCTCAAAATGCTCATCATACTTTTTCTTGGATGGTTTAGGAGGGAAAGGCATGGGTTTCTGAACCCACAGTTCTCTTTCTTTACCATGTTTCCTATCAACAAAGTCTTTATATCATAACATTGATTCTTTGATTGTGGGTTATCAAGATCAACAGCAGGTTCAATTTCTATATCATTATCATTGCTAGGTTGAGCATCAACATGAACATTATCATTAACATTATCACTAGTTTTAGGTTCATTACCAGATTGTGTTTCAGTATCAGAAATAAAAATATCATTTCGATTCTCAGGTGTATCAATAACAGGTTCACTAGAAGTATGCAAAGTCCTATCATTTTTCTTTTTCTTCCTTTTAGAAGGACTAGGTGCATCTATATTATTTCTCTGAGAATCTTGCTCAATTCACTTAGGATGGCCTTCAAGATACAAAGGTTTCTGAGTCATTTTACCACCTCTAGTCATAACTCTAATAGCATTATCATTATTCTTACTATTCAGTTCATTGAGCAAATCATTTTCAGCTTTAAGTACTTTTTATACTTGAGTGGTAACCATAGAAGCATGTTTGCTAATAAGTTTAAGTTCACCTTTGACATTAGCCATATAATCACCCAAGTGTTCAAGCATACCAGCACTGCGTTTTAATTCTCTACCAAAATAAGCATTGAAGTCTTCTTGCTTAACCATAAATTTATCAAACTCATCTAAGCATGGGCTAGCAAACTTAGTAAATGGGATTTCAGCTTTATCATATCTATAGAGAGAATTTACCTTTACTACCTATGTCGGGTTATCAAGACCATGTATTTCTTTAGTAGGAGGTAAATTAAGACCATGTATTTCTTCAATAGGAGGTAATTCTGAACATCTTCAGCTTTAATACCCTTTTCTTTCATGGATTTCTTTGCCTCTTGCATATCCTCAGGACTGAGAAATACAACACCTCTCTTCTTCGGAGTTGGTTTAGGAATAGGCTCAGGAAGTGTCCAATTATTTTCATTTGTCAACATATTATTCAATAGAATTTCAGCTTCATCCGGTGTTCTTTCCCTGAAAACAGAACCAGCACAACTATCCAGGTAATCTCTAGAAGCATCGGTTAGTCCATTATAAAAGATATCAAGTATTTCATTTTTATTAAGAGGATGATCATGCAAAGCATTAAGTAATTGGAGAAGCCTCCCCCAAGCTTGTGGGAGACTCTCTTCTTCAATTTGCACAAAATTATATATATATCCCTTAAGGGAGCTTGTTTCTTATGAGCAGGGAAATATTAGCAGAGAAGTAATAAATCATATCCTGGGGACTACGCACACAACCAGGATCAAGAGAATTAAACCATATCTTAGCATCACCCTTTAATGAGAACAGAAATATTTTAAGGATATAAAATTAGCGAGTTCTCTCATCATTAGTGAACAGGGTGGCTATATCATTTAATTTAGTAAGATGTGCCACAACAGTTTCAGATTCATAGCCATAAAAAGGATCAGATTCAACCAAAGTAATTATATCAGGATCAACAGAGAATTCATAATCCCTATCAGTAACACAGATAGGTGAAGTAGCAAAAGCAGGGTCAGGTTTCATTCTAGCATTAAGGGATTGCTGCTTCCATCTAGCTAATAACCTCTTTAGATCATATCTATCATTGCAAGCAAGAATAGCTCTAGCAGATTCTTCATCCAGAACATAACCCTCAGGAACAATAGGCAATTCATATTTATTAGGGGGAGAGTCTTCATCATCACTTTCGTCAATATTATCAGTTTCAATAATTGCATTCTCTCTAACCGTAGCAAGTTGTTCATCAAGAAATTCACCAAGTGGCATAGTAGTATCTAGCGTAGAAGTAGTTTCATCATAAGTATCATGCATAGTAGAAGTCCCATCATCAATAACATGCGATATATCAGAATCAATAGCAGAAGCAGGCTTAGGTGTCGCAAGCTTACTCAAAACAGAAGGTGAATCAAGTGCAGAGCAAGATGGTAGTTCCTTACCTCCCCTCGTAGTTGAGGGATAAATCTTGGTTTTTGGATCTCTCAAGTTCTTCATAATGATAAGGAGATATAAATCCCAAGTGACTCGAAGAATAGAGCTATGCTCCCCGACAACGGCGCCAGAAAATAGTCTTGATAACCCACAAGTATAGGGGATCACAATAGTTTTTGAGGGTAGAGTATTCAACCCAAATTTATTGATTCGACACAAGGGGAGCCAAAGAATATTCTCAAGTATTAGCAGCTGAGTTGTCAATTCAACCATAGCTGGAAACTTAATATATGCAGCAAAGTATATAGAAGCAAAGTAATATGATTGTAGTGGTAACGATATTAAAAGGTAACAGTAACAAAAGTAGTGTTTTTGGTATTTTGTAGTGATGATAGCAATAGCAACGGAAAAGTAAATAAGCGGAGAACAATATATGGAAAGCTCGTAGGCAATGGATCGGTGATAGAGAATTATGCCGGATGTGGTTCATCATGTAAAAGTCATAACCTAGGGTGACACAGAACTAGCTCTAATTCATCAATGTAATGTAGGCATGTATTCCGAATATAGTCATGCGTGCTTATTGAAAAGAACTTGCATGACATCTTTTGTCCTACCTTCCCGTGGCAGCGGGGTCCTAGAGGAAACTAAGGGATATTAAGGCCTCATTTTAATAGAGTACCGGACCAAAGCATTAACACATGGTGAATACATGAACTCCTCAAACTATGGTCATCACCGGGAGTGGTCCCAATTATTGTCACTTCGGGGTTGCCGGATCATGACACATAGTAGGTGACTATAGACTTGCAAGATAGGATCAAGAACTCTCATATATTGATGAAAACATAATAGGTTCAGATCTGAAATCATGGCACTCGGGCCCTAGTGACAAGCATTAAGCATAGCAAAGTCATAGAAACATCAATCTCAGAACATAGTGGATACTAGGGATCAAACCCTAACAAAACTAACTCGATTACATGATAAATCTCATCCAACCCATCACCGTCCAGCAAGCCTACAATGGGATTACTCATGCACAGCGGTGAGCATCATGAAATTGGTGATGGAGGATGGTTGATGATGACGATGGCGACGGATTCCCCTCTTCGGAGCTCCGAACGGACTCCAGATCAGCCCTCTCGAGAGGTTTTAGGGCTTGGCGGCGGCTCCGTATCGTAAAATGTGATGAATCCTTCTCCTCTATGTTTTTCTCCCCGAAAGCAAATATATAGAGTTGGAGTTGAGGTCGGAGGTGCTCCAGGGGGCCCACGAGGTAGGGGGCGCGCCCAGGGGGGCAGGCACGCCCCCCACCCTCGTGGCTAGGGTGTGGGCCCCCTGGTCTTCATCTTTTGCAAAGATTTTTTATTTTTTCCAAAAAGATGTTCCGTGAAGTTTCAGGTCATTCCGAGAACTTTTGTTTCTGCACATAAATAACACCATGGCAATTCTGCTGAAAACAGCGTCAGTCCGGGTTAGTTCCATTCAAATCATGCAAGTTGGAGTCCAAAACAAGGGCAAAAGTGTCAGGAAAAGTAGATACGACGGAGACGTATCAGCACGGAAAAACAAATCATGGATTTCCTCACTTGTCACATATTGGCTCCTCCCGTGGTCGCCGACGATGAGGTCTGACTGGCCAGCTGAGGATCCTAAGCCAGTGACACATAACGTGTCCTTCAGAAATGACAAAAGGGGCTCCATGGTGATGAAGGATGGCAAATTGTTCATAATGAGCCACGGGAGATGAGCGGCAGGGCCATCGTTGAGATCAACGGCTATCGATGCCGAAGGGTTGGGGGTGGGCAACTTAACCTGTGACATAGCCTGTGTCAAGCCGTAGCTGTCGACGACCTCGATATCATAGCCGGCATCTGCGACATGCTAGAATACTCCAGCTTGCTGATTGAATGGCTCCGTCCAGGTCTAATCATCATTGTCAGCTTCCTTGGCGGCCACCTCGCCGACGTCGGGCGAAGAGGCTGTGGTAAAGCTCTTTTGGGCCATTCACTCCTCAAGCTCCTCGGGAAGCATAGCCGAGCTTAGGCTGTGACGCTCTAGAGTGGGGGAGGGGTGGGGATGGGGATCTGTGGGAAAGGGGGCATTTCGCATGCGTCATCTAAGAAACTTAGGGCGGCGAGGGTATGTATATCGGTGGGTAAACTGCACGAGCAGACCGACGGAGGTTGACGATGGAGGCGGCACAGCGGCGGCAGCATCCTAGCTAGGTTTCGATCTAGGGAGGGGTGGTGTGTATCTGTGTGAGCAGGGGATTTGGGGTGAGCGAAGGATTTGGGGTGTGTGAGGAGGGGTTCCAAGGTGGTGTTTGAGGAAATTGCGGGTTCTGAAAATTTTCCTAGGTGAGAGTAAAATGGCGGGGCTACCGAAAATTTGGATCAAGGGATTGAAGCAAAGCAGGGCGGGAGTAACGAACATCACACATGGTTAAAACATAATAATTGTGTGCTATCAACAGAAAAACACTCCAGCCGAGTAGATATTTTTGAGATTGCGAGGGATGTAGGCGGGAGTAAAATGCTGGGGATAATAAAAATTTGGATCTACTGATTGAAGCAGAGTGGGAGTATTTGAAATCGCACACGGTCTACACATATTAATCGTGTGCTATAAAATAGAAAAAATATCTAGGCAGGTAGATATTTTCGAGATTGCAAGGGAGTAGATATTTTCGAGAGGGGGAGGGAAGCCTCGGGGATCCCAATCTACTGCGATCATGTGGGTGACAGGGGCAGGGGCGCGACACACGGGTAGTCCTAAGGAAACGTGTCTGTTTTGTACCTGATCGTAGACGGTTGCTCTGTCTGACTCGTATGTTGTTTATAAATTTGGCGAAAAAATGGGGGAAAGGGTCAGAACACGAACACACACTACTGCAGGATGCTGCTAATGCGAGACTACGATCAGAGACCCTTCGAGAAACTGTGTGTGATGCAATAATCGCAAATGGTGGTGTATGAAAACCGTCAAAAAAGGTGCAAAACGTTTGCAATGGTGGATGCATCAAACATGGTTTAGATTTTAGTTGCGTGTGTGATTCAGGCCACACGGTTAACCCGTTCGAACTGTTTGCGATGAGGCAGAACAACAGAAACAGGAAGCCATATCAATGTGTGTGCGATATACAACATACAGTTCACTCCGATGAACCGTTTGCTATTAGGGAGTGCAACATAAATAGTTAGCCAGATCAAGGTGTGTGTGATATAGGGCATACGATTCACTCGGACGAACTATTTTTGATTAGCGAACGCAACAGAAATTGTTCAACTTAACAAGATGTGCGTGATACATGGCAAACAACCGACTCGGTTGAACTGTTTGCGATGAGAAATTACAACACAGACGGTTAATACAGTTAGTTCATGTGCGATTCTGTGTGTAAAAAGAACTTTGAAAAATGCAAACTAGTTGCTTGTGGTGGCTAGGAGTATCGCACACGATGCATCTGCGAGTACTCATGTGCGATGATTAGTAAGTTACACATACATTTCCTTATGTTAACACTTGTGTGATAAAGAACACGTGGCACTGGATACGGTATTCGGGTTGTGTGTGTGCTCCACTTAGTCTTCCCGCGCTCCAGCGAATGCTTTCCACGCTCTAGCGAATGCTTCCCACGCTCCAGCTAATGCTTTCCACGCTCTAGCGAATGCTTCCCGCGCTCCACATGGAAGAATTGTAAAATCCACGCCTATTCCCTCACCGGTTTTCCACCACCAGCTAATGGCTTGCTGCATATAACCCAGGCGGCAACGCACTGCCGCGACACTCTGCGAAGATCTAGTCCTCACCCATCTACCATTAGTTATTCCAAGCATGCCAGGCAATGACCAAAGCTTTGACGTCGACGCCTACCTGCGTTCCATCTTCGGCAAGGAGAACGAGCCGGAGCAGGTCGGGGAGCAAGAGCTTCATCAGCCAGTGCAGACCATGGCCCATCGGCAGTGATATCGGCATCGCTGTCCTTGGGAGCACAATTGACATATTGCAGAGGAGGTGTGATGAGCAGTTTGCCATCCACCCTGCAAAAGATCCAGAGCTGCTCGGCGGCATGATCGACGACCCACCCGAAGAGCCACCGTCATGAGTGCTCATCGAGAGCCTGATGCCCAGCAAGGAATGGGCAGAGGAACTATACGATTCAGTCAAGATAAAGGCATCTTACGGCTTCATCATTGCCCGCGGCGGCCATGCCAACCTCGATCCTGATGATGTGGTGGCCAGGCTTGAGCGCATCCTTGGTGGAGTTGACGTCCCCGACGAAGTAGAACATCGCCAACGTGATATCTTGACGATGCAGGTGATCGACGAAATTTGCTACCAGGCCAAAGACATGGAAATGGAGTGGTTCCACAGAGTTGTCATGCACGCGATTGCATGCTGTCAAGCTTTTCTAGAAGAGGCCCAGCAGCCCCAAGAGCCTCCTAGCGCCAGCAGCTCCGTAGGCGGAGGCGGGTTGGGACACTCGGAGTGAACGGCCGCAAGGGTGCTATGTTGATCATTGAGTCCGAGAAGACCATCGTCAAAAGGCCGCTAGCTCAGTCTTTTAGCTTATATTTTATTATAATTGTATGCATATGTAGGTCATGAGTGTGCTGGGCCTTGCCGCATTTGGCATTTTAAATTATCCTAAATATGTAAGACAATTATTAAGAATTATTAACAGTTGCCATTGTAACTTTGCCTCAATGGCGAGCAGAGCGCGCGCAGGGACGCCAGAGCGAAGTGCACCGCGGCAGCCTCAACGGCGAGCTACCACGTGTTCAACCTTCTACCATCAATAAATTTTGACCATGTTTCTCGTCACATTGCTGATTACAATGCAATAAGTAATTGCAAATCTGTTCACACCTATCAAACTAATATGTGTTCACACTTAGCACCGGGCTATAAAAACTACCCACTTGAAAATTACTTCATAGTTCCTCTCCTCATCACCCACAAAACTGGTTTTCTCTGTCAAGTCGTTCCGCCATGACCAGTAGGGGGAGTTTAGGGTGGACATATAACCAAGCAGCAAAGAACAAGGCCGCGGAAGCACTAGAGAGGTCCCGCTGTGAAGCCGCAGCCGTATCAGAGATGTCCGGGCGCGCAGCGGATCCCTCGAACGAGCTCTCACGGGCATGCGAGGGCTCTCACAAGCGCATTCGCGGTGTCGGCCATCGCGACAAACCGGCGTTCCTGAAGTCCTTCACCGACGATGATGACATTCTCGCTGGCGTGACTACGCAGCAGGAGCTGGTCGACCACTTGATGAAGCTGCTCAAGATCAGCGATGCCTTGGTTGACAAGGCGACCGGCCTCATCGAGCAACTCATGGATGACAATGCGAAGCTCCTCAAGTTGGTCGCCGAGAAGAAGGAGGGGGCCGCCTGCTGGAAGATGCTGCATGAGTAGAGCAGTGCCTTGGAGATGACGCTGAAAGCGTTCGTCGAGGAACTGATGGGTGGCTTGAGGAAGCTTCGGATCAAGTGCTAGCAGGAGGTGGAGGAATCCATGGCTTCTTTCAAGCAAAGTCGTGAGGAATTGAAGAAGGAGCTTCAGGATTTCGCCGCCCGGCGATCCATCGACGAGTAGAGACAGTAGCGACCCAGATCGTTGTCTGCAATTTCCTTCTTCTCTTGCCCCCGTGTCTTCCAGGCTTTGCCGCATGTGGCATTTTAAATTATCCGGAATATGTAAGACAATTATTATGTGCGCCATTGTAAATTTGTCGTCCTATTATCCGTTGCCATTTTATTTGTGGTCGTATTATCCGTTGCCCTATGTGGCAATTTAAATTAGGGCGGAATACTAGTTGAAAAAACAAACAAAGAAAATGCTGCCATGGGATCACAAGCAAACACCCTCCGTTTAGGTGCTTTAATTAACCCATTAATGGAGAAGTTGTGAGCGAGGCGGGCGGCGGCTGGTGCATGGAGGTCAAAGAGCTCGCTTCCCGGTGAGCATGGGCGGCCTTGCTGCTCGCACGCGTCCCGTCGAGCCTGTGAGGTGAACAAGATGCACGCGTCCCGTCGAACCTGCACGGCGGCTTCTCGCACTCGTCCCGTCTAATCAAACCGCTGCACGCACGCCAACCAGGGACACATGTACCCAAGGACACATGTATAATTTTTCTAGCCATTTTGGTGAACTGGAGCATGTAATTGTAGTTCAGATTTGAATTATGGACATTAAATGCCTAGGAAACTCAATTAGTGTATAAAAAGGCCAAAAGAACCCTGAATAAGTTTAAATTTCAACACGGATATCCTGTCGTTCCATGTTGCCCGTAGAAGAAAATACAAGGTGAAAAGAGGCAGTGATTACATTCCGCCCACAAGGGGGACACATTTCCCTATCAGAACCACGAGGCTTCTTTGAGCGAAGCTCCGGTTTGTAAGAGGCTTGTAATAAAACTTGCGTCACAATGGATGAAAAAATTCCTCGACATATAAGTGCGATGTCGTGACACCATGGCAGGTTTCACGATTTCCAGCTTAGTTTTGGATTTACGGGGATTTAAAAACTGAGATTCTTCTCACGAAATGATTTCAAATAGCACATGGTTCACTCATGAAAGCCGACATTCAATGAAAACTTCATGGAAACCATATTTTAAAGTTTCATAAAAATCTAAAAAAATGTGGGATGTTAAGAAGGTTATGTTTTATTGCGA
Source organism: Triticum urartu (assembly GCF_003073215.2). Classification (NCBI taxonomy): domain Eukaryota; kingdom Viridiplantae; phylum Streptophyta; class Magnoliopsida; order Poales; family Poaceae; genus Triticum; species Triticum urartu. The sequence continues at coordinate 311,820,006 of NC_053025.1, forward strand.
CACAAAAATTTCAAGTTGAAAAACATTACAAGATGTGAGCTAGGAAAAAGACAAATTCTGCCCTAAATAGTGACATTAATATTCGGCACTATTCAACACTGATTTTGTCTTTTTCATAGCTCACATCTCTTAATGTGTTTCAAGTTGAAATTTTGTGTGACAATAAAACATCATCCTCTTAACATCCCGCATTTTTTTGAATTTTTTTGAAATACCAAAACATCCTTTTCTCATGGTTTTCACCAGTTTCCACCGAATGTTGGTTTCCATATGATATCCCCCCCCCCGCTGCACACGCGATCTGAGTCCTGCGTTCTGACTGGCCAGATCCCAAACCCCACGGATCGTACGTGTGCACCGTTGGATGCTCCTAGACCGAACAGCAACCTTGAGCCCTTTTGACAGCACATGCAGTACATGGGTAAGCACTGTGCGCATGCGTCGTGTAGCTCATGCTTCCTTCTCTACTAGGTTTTCATTCAAAGCAGGCTATCATTTCTCGCCACTCCTCTCATCGGTTTCCCGCTTCTTGTCCCAGATATGCATGATGTAGATGTTCGTTTAATTCTTATAGTTCATCTCATCCAAAATCAATTAGTTTTGTAAAAAAACTATTTTAAGATTCATGGAATTGTGCATTGTAAAGGTAAAAAAAGTGACAATTCATTTAGAAAAAAAGGTTTGGGCAATTAAGATATGGAAGATTCTAGAGAACAAAGGAGAAGTGCTTGTGTTGAGAGGTTTGTGCATTATGCTTAAGTTCAACCATGAGTCTTCTAGATTGTAGATGTGGCAGAATCTGGTGGAATGTAGATGATATCCAACGAGCAGTAGTGGTCGGATTTGCCATCTCTGTACCGTCGGATTGGCTTCATCCAACGAGCAACTTTCATAGTTATTCGCACACTATATATGTGTATAGATATATATATATATATATATATATATAGATGTGTCCCATGCTAGACAAAATAAAGTTTGAGCGCATGCGTGGGACGACCCCCCCCCCCCCCCTGCCGCCCCGAAGTTGGGAAACTGACATCATAGGTATTGAACCAGGCTTGGAGTCGGGTATGGTGTTCGGTTTGTAATGTACTTGGTGTGGCCCATCGAAGTTGTGCACTTTGGATTTAAACACATCATACACCATCGTACCCATACATATTTTCGGGCCGCATGCACTGTATACGGGGTCTTCTGATCGACCACGTCTCCCTGGTGCGGTTTTTTTTGATGACACGGATATCTTTGGGCTCCCCGAGTGTATATATATCATCCCTTTGACCGATAATGAGGGGTATGTGTTGGCCATGAATGGATTCCTCCTAGTTCATGTTAGGGCCGGTCACCGTCAAATGTCTGTCAACCAAAGCTTGAGCTCATGCATTGTCAGGATTCCCTCCCAGATGCTCAGATTGCTGGGTTCGACCTACATCAAACCCTGCGTATGTATCTCGTCCTTAACTACCTTGCCTTCATGGTTTTTTCTATATCGAGAGGTAGGAACCACATCTAAATCGTACATTATTCTATATTGAAAACACACATCACCCCTTCCCAACGTACATCATTTTGGGCCGCATGCAAGAGGTGCTGGTTTTGTGGTCCCTCTCGTGCGATGTTTATGATGGTTCAATCTATTGGCCCAAGCGGTTTATCGACAACAACAACTGTCATTTGACCAAACGAAAGATTCATTGGTCCATCTTATGGTAGGTCATGGCGACATGCATGTATGACCAAAGTATCGATCATTACGTGCATCTGCCCCACTGACACGAAGTGGGAGGTGGTGGGCCAAGCATCCTAGCTAGGTTCGACATTATGTCATTATATATATCCTAGCTAGGTGGTTGTTAGGGTGCTTTCGGGTTTGCGAGCCAGGTGCCACCAAAGTTATGCATTGTGTATTTAAAGTTTTAAACATCCCCAATATTCATACATATATTTGGCCACTTCCAGGTGGTTCTTGACTTCTGGCCCCTCTCATCGATCTTTAATGACGAGCCCAACCGTGGGCCCATGGGGTCAAAGTTGTGCATTGGAATTTTGAACATCACATACCACCCTTTTCACTCATATATATATTTGGGACACATGCTGGTGTGGCTATATTTTGACCCTCCCTAACATTATTTTTTGCTGCAAAGACTCTGATGATCCTCAACAGACACGTGGTATAATATCTAAACTGTGTGCGATACAAGTGCGATGTGAATCACCACGACCGCGCAAGTGTGAGCAAATTAAGGTGGAGGTACTGGCTCAACCGTGTGCAATGCAAGTGCGCTGAAATCACCACGACCGCGCAAGCGCGAGCAAAGGGTGGAGGTACTGGCTCAACCGTGTGCGATGCAAGTGCGCTGAAATCACCACGACCGTGCAAGCGCAAGTAAAGGATGGAGGTACTGGCTTAACCATGTGCGATGCAAGTGCACTGTAAAACCACCACCTGTGGAAGCTAAAGGCGGGTAAGTTTATTTGGAAATTAGGACGAACAGTGTAAGATAGGCCAGCTAGCTAGAAATATAAAAAGCAAACTACCCGCCTTGAGCGTTGCAAAAATCGGTGGATCCGCGCCACTTTTCCTTATTATCATACACGCATATTGTTATTGGACCATGCGCGATCTTGGGCACTCCCGCCCCACATCAATTCCTTTACCCAAATTTTAGTAGCCGCCATACTTCAATCGTCGCCCACACTCCTCCAGCACCGACCTTATAGTAAAATTTTAGCAGCCGAGGCATTTGAACCGTCGCCCTCCCTCGTCCACCACCATCTCCACCCACCATTACTAAAATTTTCAGTAGCCGTGGCGTATCCTCAAACACCACCCCCCCCACAGTCCCCCATCTGCCCCCTCCCCCCCTTCGAACCCTAGCTCGCCACCGCCGGTGCCGCTGCCAACCCTGCCGGTCTGCCCGTTCCTCCTAGCTTAGATAATAAAGTCCAGGTTATCCAGCGATTCCCATACCGCCGCCCCACTCCCCTGAGTTTTTAGATGAGGCCTAAGGTTTCCCTCCTCGCCAGATCCACATCCCCTCCTCCAGAATGTGGCAGCCTAAGCTCGACCACGTATCCCGGGGAGCCCGATGAGCATTCGACCAAGAGGTTTATCATGGCCTCTCCGACAGACGTTGACGAGGTGGCCGCCATTCACCCCGACCTATCGATCCCGGAGCAACACATCACCGTGGAAGCTGGCGAAGATGTTGACTACATTGCCATGCCGAAGGCTTCATGTCAGCGGGCTAGCGTATTACTGTATCTCAGGAAAGCTGGCTACGACGTCAAGCCCGTCCACACCGACGGCTTCACGCGGGCCATGTCACTGGTTAAGTGGTCCATCCCCAACCCCTCTGGTTCAACCGCCGTCGATCTCTTCGACGGCCCTGCCGCTGATCTCCTCCGCCAAGCGGTCAAGGATTTGCCAGCTTTATACGCCATTGAGCCCATTTTGTCACTTCTGAAGGACACGTTCTACGGCGGTGGCTTGGGATCCTCAATTTCCAAGTCAAATCTCATCGACCATGACCACGACCACGAGGAGGGGACCCACGAAGGTTCTTCCAAGGTGAAACAACCCATATGTGACATTAGAGAGCGCACCATGGGTCTGTGCTCTTCTAACTGGAAGGATCCCATCCATGAAATGTGAGGCAACATTCTATCAGCAAATATTACCTTTTCTAGCTTGCCAACCCATACCCTTTTTTGTAGTAGCATTTTCCATGCGGTGCTTTAACTGTGCCGTGTTTAATTATTTCAGTTATGCAAAAATGTATTGTTCAATAGGTCTATGTGATGTTTAAGTATGAATTGTCCACTTTAGTTTCACGAATGGCTATATTTGGTTGTTTATAGTGAGTAGATGCCTTGTTTATCTGTATTTGGTTGTTAGGTTGGTTGGAGTGAGCATTTTTTCAGTTATCGAGCAGATGCCTTGTTTATCTGTATTTGGTTCTTAGTTTGGTTGCAGTGAGTATTTGTCCAGTTATCAAGCAGATGCCTTGTTTATCTGTATTTGGTTGTTTGGTTGCTTTTTTTAGCATTTGTCCAGTTATCAAGCAGATTCCTTGTTTATATGTATTTGGTTGTTAGGTTGCTTTTTTAGCATTTCTCTAGTTATCAAGCAGATGCCTTGTTTATCTTAATCTGCTTGTTAGGTTGGTTGCAGTGAGCATTTGTCCAGTTTTCAAGCATATGCCATGCTTATCTGTATTTGCTTGTTAGGTTGGTTGCAATGAGACTCTGTCCAGTTTTCAATGGCTATATTTGGTTGTTATACTGGTCATTTACGCATTGTTTATTTCAGTCATTCACAATGTGTGGTTCATTATGTGCAAGTCGGAACTGTGCCGCTCGACTACATCAATACTAGTTTGAACGGCTATATTTGGTTCTAGTTATTCCTGGTGTAGTTAACACATGCCCTTTATTTCAGTTTTACACATTTATCCAGTTTGATGTTTAAGCATTACCTGTGTTCTATTCATTTTCAACAATACCAGTTTGAATTGCAATATTTGATGGCTGTTAAGCCTGCTGTCGGTAACATTGCCTTCCATTTTATATCTGATTTAACCGCATGCTGAAACAAACACATTCAAGCTATCATTTGGATATGATGTTGTTTACCTTTGCTATGTTTGTTTGATGTTAATATTGTTGTACTTATCATGCCTTTCCAGTACTTATGCAGGACAACAACGGGCGTGGCCACTATTTTCCGCCGACGTTAGCTTCATCCCTCGGCTTGTACTCCCCACGTCGTTCCATAATGTAGTGCATATAGAACTAGGTCTGGACACTAGTTAGCTTCTAATATTGACTTGTTGCTTGTAGGTACATATGCCCTTGGCAAGGATCCATGCATCGACCCTTTTTGCGTATGGGGCAATGAGATATTGATGAACAAGCATCAAGTGAGGAAACTAATAAGGATTATTAGCAAAAAGATACAAATGGTGGAAAGAAAATTATTTGTTTATACTCTATCCAACACAAAGTGAGATGTAGGATGGTAACTACAAACTCTGCAGCCGTCTCTTTTTACTGCCCATAATGAGTTGTTAGACAACAATGTCTGAATCTTTTTTGTTCCCAGTGGTTCCCGAAGTAGTTCACTCAAGATTACCTCGCAAAGTACATGATTGGTGGACATGCAATGAAGGTTAAAATATTTCATCTAGACTACAATGAGCATCGAGAAGTCCTACTAAAGACAGTGAAGGATGGACGGGCAGCCATCACAAGGGGTTGCGTAGAATCGTGCGCGCCTTACGCATGGAGGAGGGCACAATATGGGCATTCCGCTTCACCTTCTCCAGCAACCAAAATGTCTTTCGCCTCTCTCTTTACAGTCTTTAGTACAACTGTGCTTCATCATTCTTTATTTGGTGCTTCTGTAGTTCTTTAGTATATGTACCTATGCATTGAATTATGGATTCATGGTTGAACCTATATTTGTAATAAACATGGCTGGATATGAAATAAGTGATTGCCTACTTTCAAATTCATAACATGTGATTTTTAAATTAGGTATTAATTGGATTAATTATAGATTAAATAGGTATTACACTGCACACAGTTTGCGAAAGCGAAATGTCCGCGATATACGTGGAGATTAGAAACATTTCTAGGATCCACTACGTGTGCGATCAATCTCCACTGCACACACGACTTTCTCTTGAAAACTATTTGCGTTAGGCCTCCTTGCGCAAACGTTTATCACATAAAAAGTGTGTATGATGGACAGCCTTTGACACACAGTTTCTTTCTACGCAACGTGTGTGATGCATTCAATAACGCAAACGATAAAATTATTAATATCGTGTGCAATGGCAACGCTATCACAAACGATTTAACGGGAAAATTGTGTGTGATGTACCTATGAACGGAAATGTTTTCCTTGGAGCGACTATGTGGGATGTACATACGAACGGAAACGTTTAGCCGAGACTGACTGTGTGGGATATACTTGCGATCGGAAACAATTTCGCCGTATAGTTGTATTTTTTGAGCTGTACTATACGTATTTCCGTAATTTAAGCGCTCGTCGGTCGCACACGACCTCATTTTTCCGAACGTGTGTGCTAGGAGGGCATATCCCCGACGGTTTCTGGGTCGTGTGGGAAGGACCCCCCTATCGCTCACACTCACTTGGCGACGGTTCCAGATGCCATCACGGAAAGAGGTTATAAACCATTTGTTTAGGACCGACGCGCACCAGTGACACGGAAAGGGTGGTTTGGTGTTCAAATACCCAATGCACAACTTTGATGTGGCACTTGTCCCACAAAGCGCATGTTATTATTGCTAGCCCCCTCCCCTCCCCCCCACACACACAGACACACACACTTTGTGTTGGCGGGAGGGGAATCCTAGCTATGAAAGGATGCCCCTAAATAGCTAGGTTTGACATCTCACCCTACCGTAACACAAAATCGAAAGGAGTATATCATGGTAACCCCCCTTCCTTTCGATCAAATGTGGAATGTGTGCGGGCCCACAGATGTGTTCTTCTGGCATTAGATGGCTGAGGCCACATACGAACCACACCTGCGGGTGGCCCGATATGTGTGTGTGTGTGTGTGTGTGTGAAAACGATGTGGCGTGATATTTAAAGAACCAAATCGCGGAATTGATGTGGCACATGTGCATCGCAAATTAATCGGACGTCCCCGACCCCATGGAGGTTCATCTACTACGAAGTAGTACTGTGCCACCCACACACACTTTGAGACTGACCAAGGCGTATTGTAAGACTGACCAAGAAGAATCACCACCTTGGTCGTATAACCTCTCTTGTTGTCGGGTCAAAGTCATGCATGGACGTCCACACGCGGCCCCACAAAATAGGCTAGCTTGTCGCCGATAACCACACGAAGGAGTGCCTGAAGACAACCACTGCATGCGTGTGGCCCAAACATATGTATGAAGTGTAATGTGGTGTTTGAATATACCCAATGCACAACTTTGATGTGGCACCGTGGTTTTGGGACCGGAAAGTCCCCACATGGAGCGAGGGTTCACGACGCGTATACTATATATATAGTGTTACTATTCATCACCCAGGGTGCAGAATAAGTTATTCTTCATCCGAGGTAATCATACGATCATTTCATAATTAAATTACGTCTGGAATTTAAATAGTAACATTTCTATTGATTCACTACGTAAAATTTGATATAAGAAAATAAAAAATATAGGTCATAAGACAAGAAAAATTGCAGTTTATGTGTATTTTAGACTATGTTTCTATGTTTGTAATTTCACATGACATAAAATATTTTTTATGGCGATTATATATTTTATTACGGTCTCTTTTTACGTCGAAAATAAGACAAAACTTATGGAACGTAAAATTACGGTGCATTGATGGTAAAATAGAGGGGGGTGAAGAATAACTATTCCTCATATATATATATATATAGACATAAACATTATTCTAATCACGGGATCAGAATAATATTCTGATCACAACCTGAACTGCCTGAGTAACGCGCCTGAACTTCTCTCTGTAGGTACCCGACCTATGGGCTATCTTCGCAACTGTGCCTTCTACCGCGAGTTTTTCTGGTTAGTCGTGTTCCATGTGATGTAAGTGTAATCTTCAAACGATTTTTAGCAACTAAATACTCGTTTTAGATAGGAATCTCGCTCATAGGCGGATTTTGCACTCGGGTCGTGAAGAACTCGCGTTTTTTGCGGTTTTACTGCCTAAGTTGTTCGACCTGAACTTCCCCCTGTGCTAGGTTGAACTTCCCGCAACATTGCCCAAATAGGGCTTGCTATACACCGTTGGAAAGCTATGGACACGAGTATCATGACCCAAGTTAAATTTTTCGCAAAATGTAAGCGGTTTAAGAGCAGTTTTGAAAACCGTTTTTTCTTCTAACATAAAACGTGAATCGTAATTTCGATCGCATTTCTAAACCGTTTATCGGAATGAGGCAAGTAATATGGCGTTGGAAAACTGCTGCAAAACCGCTCCTTCCACATGTTAAAAGTTTTCTCTAATTCCCTACAGTTAAAGAGTAATTTGAAAAACTGTAAAATTTCACAAATCGTAAAAGGAAATGCGAAACTTTTTGTTATATATTGTTTCTCCCAATTCCTTACTGTTTTAAGTCAGTTTTGAAAATGGATAAAAACGTATTTTCACCGTAATTTTGAAAAGCTACTGAAAAGCTACGGAAAATGCGAAACTTTTCATGTTGATGGTTTTCTCTAATTCCTAGTCGTTTTCAAGTAATTTTGAAAACAACGAGATCTTTCGTTCTGCCTTTATCGTGAAACAGATTCTTCGGAAATGCACCGTGTAAAGAACTTGAACTTCTCGGCATGTTTACTTGAACTTCACTCTGTTTTTCACGTGATTTTTTTTGCTCATAGCTCTCAATCCACTGCTCGTAGCTCTCCATCCACTCATCGGAATTGAGCAAGTGATATACCAATGGAAAGCTTCTGTAAACACGCAACTTTCCCGTGTTGATCATTTTTTCATACTCACGACGGTTTTAAAAGTTTTTCTTGTGAAATTCATTCATCGTAGTAGTTAAACTTCATGCTGTTTTCACGTTGAACTTCTGTGACATATTTTCGTTTTTAATTTTCTCATTCATTCGTTAGTGTTAAACAAATGGTATTTCTTTTGTACAAACCTATCTCACAATATTTTTTTAACTTTCTCCGACCGAGAATTTGAACTTACACAAATGATATTCCTGACGTTTTGAAGTAAATTAGAAAATGACGAGATCATGATTTCTGCCTTCATCGTGAATGGAAACGCACTGCGTGAAGTAATTAAACTTCTCGGGCATGTCTGTTTGAACTTCACTCTATTTTTTGACGTGCTGTTTTTTGCACTGCGTGAAGTAGTTGAACTTCTTGGGCATGTCTTTTTGAACTTTGCTTTGTTTCACTTTATTGTATTTTTCTTATATGAAATACACATCATGTAGTACGTGAACTTCCGGTTGTTATCACTTTGAACTTCTCTCTGGTTTGAGAGAATTATGTTAAAACACAAAAAACAACATATTTTTTATGTATTTTGGACATCTAAATACACGGTGAACCTCTCTCACAAGAATTTTTGAACTTTCCCTCGTCGAGCACTTGAACTTCTAGCAACCATTTTTACGTTTGTGAGATTGTTTTCAAAAGTGCAAAAAATGGCGTTGTGCTTTTTACTTTTTGAAAAGGTAAATCCTAGGTTTTAATAAACTCCGAACTTCTATGTTATTTCAATTTGAACTTCACCTTTTTATATTTTTGAGTAAAGAATTGTATTCGATTTTTATACAAAAAAATCGAACATGGAAATACAAGATGAACCTCTCTCGCAAGAATTTTTGAACTTCCCCAGACAGAGCACTTGAACTTCTTTCAACAAACCTTTTAAGCTTTTAACTTTCTATACTTTTATTCTCATTCAAAATGCATTCCTTGCAGTAGTTGAACTTCTCGTTGTTTTCACCTTGAACTTCTTTCAACAGGTAAGAATTTTTTGAATACATCAAAACGTGTTTTAATTGGTATACATGAAAATTTTAAACCGTTCATCGAAATGTGACACATAATATACATGGTGGAAAGCTTATGAATCGCAAGAAGTTTTTCATGTAGACATGTGTTACAAATTCGTTCTCGTTTGAGAGCAGTTTTTAAAATGGCAAAACAACGTTGTTTTTTGCCTTTTGAAACAACATGTAAATTAACGACGGACGTCTCGTAATATATTTTTTGAACCGTGCAGGGTGGAGCACGTGAACTTCTTGCAACATACTTTTTAGGCTTTTAGTTTTGTATTCTTTTATTCTCTTCTGAAACACATTCTGTGTAGTAGTTGAACTTCCTGCTATTTTCACCTTGAACTTCATACGTTAATTTTGCATGGAAACAAAAAAGAATTTGAGTTTGTGGTATACATCAAACTATTCTGGTTTGTAATATGAAATTATTGATTTCCTTTTTTAAAATGGAATTGCTCCGAAAAAATGACGCTACCTTTTAGCAACGGAAAAAATCTGAATTTTTATAGACATCAAAACCGTTCCATTTTTTCAATTTTTGAACCTCTTTATGTATTTTAGAAATATGAAAAATAGGAGCTTTTGTAATAAATGACGAACTTTTTCGTTATTTCGAACCGGAATTCTTGGTTTTATTCATTAGTAACGGGAAAATTTTGAGTTTTTTTAATAAATATTGAGCTGCTCCATTTTTTGAAATTGAACTTCTTGGTTTATTATTTTATTAACGAGGAGAATTTGGATTTTTCATATACATTGAATTATTCTACTTTTTTTAAATTGAACTTCTTGGTTTTTTTTCAATATGGACTTCTTTGGTGTTATCATTTGTAATGGAAAATAATGAATTTTTAACTACTCTATTTTTTTTAAAAAAAAATTAGCTTCTTACATGATAAAACATACACAAAACTTTTATATATATTGAACTTCTTCTACGGATTTACATTTTTCTTTTTGCTGGTAGATTAAACAATCTTTTTTGTCACATATTTTTTGAAATTTTGCATTTTTTTCTTTGAACTTCCTTCTTTTTATACGCAAAAAGAAAAAAGAACTACCCATAGCACAAAGACACACACAACCATTTTTTGCATGCATGAACACAAGTGTGCTCTGAACTCGATCATGCATGTCATACAAAAAATTCCAGCAAATTAAAATGCACACATAACAATTGAAACACTGCTAGCAACATGTTTTGCAATGTTTAATAGTTGGATCCCGTAAACCATCACTTTTGAGAAACAGGGAAATACAAGGTTTTTATACTCATCGGACTGCTCGGTTATTTCAAATTGACCTTCACATTCGCGCACTATAATATATTTCCAACATCAAGCACCGACGTGAACCATAAACAAGCATCATTTAACCAGTTCAAAAAGAGCAGGCATCAAGAAAGATTGCTGCAGTTAAACAAAAGGAAAATTTATCAGCTATAAGTTTTTTTGTGCTCGCCTGCATACACACAACAATTATGAACTTCCATATAGATGGACTTCAATTTTTCTAACATGAACTTTGCTGTTGTCGCTATATATGAACTTCTCCTGTAACCCAAAGAGAGAGGATGCAACGAGACAGGGTAAAATGCTACAAAAAACACACTTTTTTGTTTGAGACATATACACAAATGGCCATCGCGTTTTCTCCAGGTTGACATTTAGAAAATATATGCTGATAGTGATCCTGGAACATTTGTTTCCTTTCAACTTCCATAGGCATGCATGAGCATGCTGGTTCATTTACATAAACACCTAGCATGAAAAGGATTGCAAACACTCCAGAGATGAGCCTGACATCCATTTTTCTTCCCCTCTCTTTTTGTGTTGTTTATGCTTGCTAAACTAGAGCGTCTTCCGGTCAAAGAAGGCAGGCCTGCAGTTCAGACATCAACACAATTCTTTCATAAGCAAAATACAGAAACAATTTGGTAGTTACTTTTAGTGTAAATTTGGAGAAGTTCAAATCCTCCAGCAGAGAAGATATTTGTGAAGAAAGAGAGGTCAGGGAGAGGGAGGGAGAGAGGTCAGGGAAGAGATGTAGCAGCAATACTTGCAACACTGGCGTCTGTCGGCCGTCGCCATGGTCAGAGTTAGGTTGGCGCCATCGTTGAGCAGGTAGCCATCCGTGATGTATTCATGGAGGAGGAGCTACGATGTCTAGGCGGGTGGTGCAGCAGCGGTGGCCCGGTTGGAGCAAAGGAAAGGAGGTGCTCGTGGGAGGTTGATGGCTGGTGGTTTGCCAGTAGAGCTCGGGAGGGAGGGCGTCGCGGCGGTGGATCCAGGGGAAGGTTGTCCGCCGCCGGCGTGGATCCGAGGGAGTCGGCCGCCGTTGTGGATCCAGGGGGAGGAAGTTTGGGGCGGGGGAGAGATGGCGCCAGATGTTGGGGCAGCAGCAGTGCCAGAGGTTGGGGCGGCGGCGTCGCTGGAGGTAGTGCTAGGGCGGCGGCGCAGACAGCAAGGGGTAGCGGGGGGCGGCACACTGAGAGCTAGGGGTAGTGGGGAGCGGTGGCATAGGGGTTGCGGGGAGGGTGCTTCGCGGCCTGACGAACGACGGTGGAGGGTGGCCCAGCGGACGGCCAGGCGGCGGGATCCGGCGTGGCGGTGGCATGTGGTGGCAATAGGTGGCGGTGGGACTAGATCCGGGGGAGGAGGCGTCGTGGAGGCCGGATCCGGGGGAAGGAGGCGGCGCGGTGGCCGGATCCGAGGGCCGGGGCGGTGCGGCGGCTGGTTTCGGGGGCGGGGGCAGCGCGGTGGCCGGTTTCGGGCGCGGGGCGGTGGACGTGGGTGGGGGAAGAAGTGGACAGGGTCTGCCTTTTTTTCTGAATCTCAGGAACATCTCCGTCAGCGCCTATATAGGGTGCGCCGTGATCCAAATAACTATTCTAATCCTAGGATTAGAATAGTGTTGTCCTATATATATATGTATATATATATATAGACACACACACACACAGCCAGTCTATTCAGCTAATATTAGCAGAATAGTTATTCTGATAACACTTCTGCACTGCACGCTCAATGAAAGGGCACTGCACTTTCTGTAGCAAAGGTACTACAATACAGAGAATAGTGAACTTCGTGTCGGAAAAAACTGCACACAGTGTTCTTTCGCTACCTTTTTTGCTCTAGTTTTTAACCGTTTATCGGAACGAAGCATGTAATATATGGTAGGAAAGCTATGGATTAGGCGCAACTTCATTATGTTGAACACTTTTCGAAATTCCGCACGGTTTAAGAGCAGTTTTGAAAACGATGCGGCGCACGACGAGTGGCAGCGAGTGTTTTTTTGTGTTTTTTTTCCAAACCTCTCATCGGAATGAAGCAAATGATACACCGTTGGAAAGATATCATCGAGGCACATCTTTTACCTATTTATTATTTTCTCTAATTCGTTACGGTTTAACAGCAGTTTTAAATTTACTAAATCACAGAATTCACTTTTTTTTTGAATTTTTTGCAATTTTCAGTACTGTTTCGCTCCAGTTTTTGAACCGTTTGTTGAAACGGGGCGTATGATACGCCGTTGGAAAGCTACGTACAAGGTGCAACTTTCATATGTTGAAATAGTTTTGAGAATCCTTATAGTTTTAGGTTAATTTTGAAAATCGTGCGGCTGACGATGAGAGCCAGCAACCGTTTTTCATGATTTTTTTACAAACCGCTGGTCGAAATGATTCAAATGATACACCGTTGGAAAGATATCAACGAGGCGCAAAATTTTCATGCAGAACACTCTCTCGAATTCCTTATGGTTTAAGAGCAATTTTAAAAATACCAAAACACGAACACTATGTTTTTTGCAACACACAAATGTTTGTCTGTACTGCATCAGATAGAAGAATGGACTGCTTCAGATCGAAAATCGCACTACATCACACAGTAGAGCGAACTTCATGGTTTCTTTTTGCCGCATGTAAACTTCAAGAATGCACTGCTTTAGATCGAAAACCGCACTGCATCACACAGTCAAGCGAACTTCGTGGTTTCTTTTTGTCGAATCTAAACTTTAAGAATGCACTGCTTCAGATCGAAAACCGCACTGCATCACATAGTCGAGCGAACTTCATGGTTTCTTTTTGTCGGATGTAAACTGTAAGAATGCACTGCTTCAGATCAAAAACCGCACTGCATCACACAGTCGAGCGAACTTCATGGTTTCTTTTTCTCGGATGTAAACTTTAAGAATGCACTGCTTCAGATCGAAAACTGCACTGCATGATAGAGTCGAGCGAACTTCATGGTTTCTTTTTGTTGTATGTAAACATGAAGAATGCTCTACTTCAGATCGAAAACCGCACTGCATCGCATAGTAGAGCGAACTTCATGCTTTCTTTTTGTTGGATGTAAACTTTCTCACACGAGTTTTTATTGTCTTTTTTGAACACTTTTTATTAAGGAGAGTGGACCGCAGATACAAGGGCAAGCGAACCGCGACATATATTGAAGTGAACCACATTACTATTCTTTTGTTTCGCTAAGTTTTCTCACTTCCATGTTGTGCGCAAGTGAACCTCATCACTCTCAAAAGTGAACCACATCAAAGGACCAAACGCACTCCAAGTGTTAATGTAGTTGACTGATTTTTTAAACACACGAAACAAATTGCACTTCATACATAGGGGTAATGAAACATATTCTTTTTACACAAAGTGAGTGCACTTCAAAAAGAATTCTCAAAAAAATACAAAACATGGACGGAGTGAACTGCGTGGCCCAACTTTTCCATGAAAAAATGTACTGTACGCATGCATGGCGGGAGGCAGACCGCGTGCGCGTCCAGCGGGAATGCAAGTTGATCCACTCCACACTGCATGAGAGCATCAAGTAAACTGCAGGGTGAGCCATCAAGGTGAATCGGATTGAAGAGAAGTACACAATTTTTTCATAATTAACCGCAATCCATTTTTCAACACATCTTCGACCGAGATTGCAATCCTTGTGCATGGAGCTGCAAGCAACGAATTGGAGAACCTCGCTGCAAAATAAAAGAAGCCGCAGGCAATGTTGCACTGAACTTCATCGCTGACACCGCATAACAGGAACCACAAAATCCAAAATATGCCAAAAGGAGAGCAAAATAAGCCTTTTATGAACTGCAGATGAGCAGCTACTGCTCTTCCACGGCCGATGCCCCATCTCCACGACCAGATGCATGGGTTCCTGCGGCCACCGACCCACTCCGAACGCGGGATCTGGCCTCGTCAGCTGCGACTGGATCGAGATGCGGGCGTCACAAGGCGAGCGCTGGCGATGGTGCGACGCGTTGGGTTCTGACAGTGGCATCTTTAAGGCAATGGCGGCACGGAGAGGGATTGAGAGATGGGGAAGGGATGAGCGAGAGTGAAGGGAGAAGGGGAAGCAGGGAGGGGCACGCTGGCGCTGGCGAACTGCTCGGCCGTGTGTCGGGTCCCAACATGGTCGACGACCTCGAATCCTCCCCGCGCCCCGTAGAGGTTGAGATCAACTACGAGGAGCAACTCGTCCTCCTCTGTATGCTGTCGCACAGGAGGCTGCGAGGAGAGAAGTGGTCTCGCTGGCGAGGGAGAACCAGCTCCGCCTGTGGCTTGATTCCCGATCTGGATCGAGCTAGGAAGTGGGGCGAGTCGGGGCACTGCGGTGGTCATGGTGGGGGCAGCGCGGGGTGGTGGCGCACCGGAGGGGGGGGGGGATGGTGGGGTGCCGCGGGGGTGATGCGGTGGGGCGCCGCAGGGTTGGCAGGTGGTGGCGCGCTAGAAGGGGTGGGGCGGTGGGGCGCCGCAGGGTGGAAGGTGGTGGCACGCCAGAAGGGGTGGGGTGGTGGGCACTGCAGGAGTGGGGGTGGTGGCACGCTGGAGGGGTGGGGTTGGTGGGGCACCGGGATGGTGGTGGTGGTTGGGAGGGGGTTGCGGTGGTGGGTTTGCATGGGGAAGGAAGAAGGTGGACTAAGCTGGGGTTTGAGCGGGTGACTGGACTAAGCTGGGGTTTGAGCGGGTGACTACGTAGTTTGTTTGGTTCGGTTCGTTGCGTGTTGGCGGGTGTTAGTAGAATAAAAAAAGTGTTAGCAGAATAAGGTCTTAAGGGTGTTATTAGAACAGTATATATATATATATATATAGTAGCACTATTCTGATCCCAGGATCAGAATAGTTATTCTGATCATGTCGCGCTATATAGGGAGCGACGAGCTTTTTCCCGAACTCGCGGAAACGGTAGCGAGAAAAGAAAAAAAAAAGGAAAAAATGACCCCCAATCCCCATCGCCCCCAACCTCCTACCCCGCCCCAAATCCCCCTCGCCCCACGCCGCCGCGTGACCCCCTCCCCCCCGCGCAAACCAAGCCGTCTGGATCGGGGTGGCACAGCCACACCTTCGCCTCCTACCTTCGCCCCGACCACCTCCGCCACCCTCTCCACCCCCGACCGTCTCTGAAGCAGCGCCACCCCCCGTCCTCCTGCAACCCAGACCAGCGCTGCCCCGGGCAATCCCACGCGCCACCGCCCCCATTAACTCCACGCGCCACCGGCCCTATCAACCCACGCAGTGACCGGCGCCATCATGCCCCTGCACCCAAAGCTAGATGCGGCTGTGGCCATCATCGAGCAGGCAGACGACGACTGCCACCCCGGCCATCTCCCACGCAGCGGAGGCCGGACCCTTCTCCCACCAGATGTAGTGGCGACCGGACCCTTCACAGCTCTCCTTCCTCTCCAAGATCCAGGCGCGGGTCCCAACCCCTTGTGCTACCAGATCCTGGGGTCGTCGGTGGACCACGATGCCGTCATCCTCCCCCTCCCGATGAGCTCGTCCTGACTGTCGCGAGGCCAGCCTCTCCAGATGGTCCCCTCTCCAGACGGTTCCACTTTGCCTGATCCACAAGTTCGGCTCGAACAGGATGGAAAGGTCGCTGGTTCACCCCGATTCAGCCAGTGTCTTCTTCATCCCCATATTCTTCTTCTCTTCTATCTTTACAAGTTGTTTTGCAAACCTTTTTTGAGTTTGTTCTTCGTGACAGTGACACTAACTAAAAAGAAAAAGCGCCTGATACAGGTTCTTCCGTCGCTGTCAAAGAGAAGGGTGCTCCTCGATCCACACATTTCTCTATGATAGATAGCGAGAGAAGTTCATCCTGGCAGTCAATGTCGTTCAATGTGTATGTTAAAAGAAGGGGAGAAAACAACATGTGTCCAGGAGCATCAGTGCGTGGAAAAAAAGTAATCATAGAGTTCAAAAAAGCAAAAATGTCATGATCAAACATTGTACAACATGTCATAGGGGAAAATTGTCATGTTCTAACAGAAAAAACATTGCTCTAAAACATCATGTTTTATAGTTTCTTGCTCTGTATTATTTCCTAAAGTACAACAATATGTATGGATGTAAAACTAGTGTTTTTTGATATGTTGGTTTCAATTACAAAAATACAAAACAAAGAAGCCCAAGTAAGTTCAAATACTAGAACAAAAAAGAAGTCCAACAAAGGAGAAAAAGAACATAAAACATACATGCCATGAAAAAAAAGAAGAAAACAAAGCCTTGCCCAGAAAAATATTAACTCCGGAAGTTTAAGAAAAGAAAGAAGTTCAATTTAAAAAAATAAAAAAGTAATTTGACTTACATAAAAAATGGACATTCCCTATTTGATGTTTTTTAAAACTAAATAAAATCATTTTTCTAAATGAAAAAAACTAGAAGTTCAAATTAGAATAACAGAGCATTTCATTTTTGTTGTTAAACGAAGAAGCTCGAATTAAACTAACAAAGTAGTTCGATCTTAATTAAAAAAATATGTTTTATGGTTCGTTTTGGTGCTTGATGTTGACTGTATTTGGTGCTTGATGTTGACTGTATTTTCCACATTTCTAAAAAAATGTAGAAGTTCAATCAAAACTCCCGAGTGATTCAATGTTTATATAAAACTCAGATATTTTAAGTTACTAAAGGTAAAAGTAATAAGTTCAATTTAAAAAAATGGAGAAGTTCGATATTTATAAACCAGGGAGAAAAAGAACCCTCACCAATAAAAATGTTAACTCTAACATTCAAATTTAAGTAAAATGGGTAGATCAAATAAAATGTTGGGTGTTTTAAAATAATTCTCTCATTCCACTACAAATTTGAAACAAAAAGCTCTATCTAAAAATAGTTCCTCCTACATGGAGTGTGTTTCATATAAGAAAAAGGAATAAAAAGCCAAAGTCTAAAAAGATATGAAAATTCAAATTTAAATAAGTGAGTGGTTCGATTTTTATTACATAACAAGGACTTTCCCCTACACAAATGAATAACAGGAAAAGTCCTAATGAAAAAAAGAAGTTGTTTGATGTTTATAAAAATCTTAGAATTTCCCCGATACTAAAGATTAAAACCACAAAGTTCGATCTAAAAAACAGAGTAAAAACTCAGTTTTTTCTCTCTACTAAATAATAAAACCAAAGAAGTTCAACTTTTAAAAGCAGAACATTTGATATTTATTTGAAAAACTCAGTTTTTTTGGTTACTACAGAATAAGACCAATAAGATCTTTTCGAAATAACGAAGAAGTTCAATGTTTCTAACAAAACTCGATTTTTCACATTTCTAAAAAGCACACAAATAAGTTGAAAAAGAAAGTTAGAGCGGTTCGACGTCTATAAAAAACTTATATTTTTTCATTACTAAAGTGAAATAGACAGAAGTTCAAATTGACAACAGACGAAAGTTCACGTATTGCATGGTGTGTGTTTCTTATGAGAAAATAGGAGTAAAAAGGCGAAGTCCAAAAATTTTGTTGCTAGAAGTTCAAGTGCACAGACCGGGAAAATTCAAAAAGTTCCTCTTGTTCAACAAGTTTCCACAATGAAAGCTCAAATTAAAATAACAAAAAAAGTTTAGAAAAATTTAATTAGTAAATGGATTTCCTCGTTTCTAAAAGAAACCTAGAAGTTCAAAATAAAGTAATCAAGCGTTTCAAAATTTCATAAAAAAGATTTTCTCTGTTAAAATAAACCTAGAAGTTCAAATTTAAAAACGGAGCGGCTCGATGTCTATCAGAAAGTAGGATTTTTTCCGTTACTAAAAGAAATAAACCCAAGAAGTCCAAATTAGAAAGATGGAGAAGATCGATGATTATAGAAAACTCAGTTTTTCCTCATCATTAAAGAATGGAAACAACAAGTTCAAAAAGTAAATAACAAGAAGTTTGACTTTTAATAATAGAGTGCTTCAAAATTTCATAAAAGATATTAAGAAATAAAACCAGGAAGTCCATATTTAAAAGTTGGAGAAGTTCGATGATTATAGAAAACTCGGATTTTCCTCGTTATTAAAGAATGGAAACAAGAAGTTGAAAAATAAAGTAACAAGAAGTTCAAAAATAAAATAACAATACATTCAACTTTTAAAAATAGAGCGCTTCAAAATTCATAAAAAAATTAAAAAATTCAGGTTAATATTCATAAAAAAACTCAGATATTTTCAGGTAACCGAGACAAGTTCATGTACTACACGGTGTGCATTTGTATTAAAAAAAGAATAAAGAAGCAACGACTAAAAGTTTTGTTATTATAAGCTCAAATCCTCAGTCGGAGAAAGTTAAAAAATATATTGTGAGAGAGTTTGTAAAAAGGGAATATAATTTGTGTAACACTAACGGATGGATGAGAAAACTACAAACGAAAATACGTCACAGAAGTTCAACGTGAAAACAACATGAAGTTCGACTACTATAGTGAATGAATTTGAGATGAAAAACTTTTAAATTGTCGTGAGTATGAAAAAACGATCAACACGGGAAAGTTGCGTGTTTACAACAGCTTTCCATCGGTATATCACTTGCTCAATTCCGGTGAGTCGATGGAGAGCTACGAGCAGTGGATGGAGATCTACGAGCAAAAAAAGCACGTGAAAAATAGAGTGAAGTTCAAGTAGACATGCCGAGAAGTTCAGGTTCTTCACGTGGTGCATTTTCGAAGAATATGTTTCGCGATAAAGGCAGAACGAATGATCTCGCCATTTTCGAAATTACTTTAAAACGGCTAGGAATCACAGAAAACCATCAACATGAATAAGTTTCGCATTTTCCTTAGCTTTTCAACGGTATATTATTTGCCCCATTCCGATAAATTTTGTAGAAATTATGGCAAAAATACATTTTAGCCATTTTCAAAACTGACATAAAACCGTAATGAATTTGGAGACACAATATATACAAAAAAGTTTCGCATTTCTTCAAGCTTTCCAACGCCATATCATTTGCTGCATTTGGACGTATGGTTAAAAAAATAGCTCGAAAATACGAACTCGGTGGAACTTGTATCATTTTCTAAATTACTTTTAAATCGTTCAAAATTAGAAAAAACTTTTAACATGACAAAGTAGCGCATTTTCATAAGCTTTCCAACGCCATATTATTTGCCTCAATTGAATTAGCCGTTTAGAAATGGGATCGAAAATACGAACTCGGGTGTTCCGTTTGCAAAATTCTACGATTTTCCGAATTACTCTATAACCGTAGGGAATTAGAGAAAAAATTCAACATGTGGAAGGAGGGGTTCTGCAGCAGCTTTCCAACGCCATATTATTTGCCTCATTCCGATAAACGGTTTAAAATGCGATCAAGAATACGATTCACGTTTTTTGTATGAAGAAAAAATGGTTTTCAAAACTTCTCTTAAACCGCTTACATTTTGCCAAAAATTTGACTTGGGTCATGATACTGGTGTCCATAGCTTCTCAACGGTATATAGCAAGCCCCATTTGGGCAATGTTGGCGGAAGTTCAACCTAGCACATGGGGAAGTTCAGGTTGAACAACTCAGGAAGCAAAATTTTAAAAAAACACAATTTCATCATGACCCAAGAGCAAAATCCGCCAACGAGTGAGATTCCTATTTAAAACCGGTATTTAGTTGCTAAAAACGATTCTAGATTACACTAACATCATATAGAACACGACTAACAAGAATAATTCACGAGGGAAGCCACGGTTGAGAAGATAGCCCGAAGGTCGGGTTCTTACACAGGGAAGTTCAGGCATGTAACTCAAGAAGTTCGGGTTGTGATCAGAATATTATTCTGATCCTGTGATCAGAATAGTGTTTATGTATAGTTGTGATCAAAATAGTGTTTATGTATATATATCTGGGCTATTCTGTTTCGTGTAACAGAATATTATTCTGTTACCCTACTTGAACTGACTTTGTTTACATATTGGACTGACGTGGTTTTCTACTTGAACTGATCTTCCTGAGTGTGCGACGGATGGAAGCATGGGATGCAACGGGGAGCTTCTGGGGGTTCTCCGGTGCGGTGCTGCGGGCCATTCGTTGCCAGAGGATACATGTACAGGGTTCCACACGTGCGTGCGCTCACCTGGTCGTGTTTTCCGATATCAAGTCGCTGGGGGTGACGGCATGGGCATTTGGCGGCGGACGTGTTTTGGGCGTTGGTGTTTACTGTGGTGTTCGTAGCCGGCAATTTTACGTCTGGTTTGTTGTTTTATGTGTTGTTTTGGATGTGAGTATTATCGGTGTGTTAGAGTTTTTGGAGATTGTTTCCATCTATAATTTTTGATTACAAGTTTTGGTGTTCTTGGTCATTTTCCACGTCCACCATGCAGATGTTTTCTTCTTTTTCGAATGTTTTACTTTCGAATTGGCGTTGTAGGGAGAGAGATGAGGATTGTATGAAAAGATTTGTGTTGTCAATTTTGCTTCTTGAGTTGTTTCTACCCTAGATTCCCATGTGATTTGGTCATTGGCGGATGTGGTGTTTGGTGGCTGACTGTAGCCTACGATTTCTTGTAATCTGGTCAAATTGTGTAATTAAGTTGCGTGTTTTTCAGTGTTATTTTGAATTGCTGCCGTATGTGTAGTTGGACTGCTTTGTTTCAAAGTTGTATTACTGTGTGTTGACATCGGAGTAAGTATTTTCTACTGGCTGCCTACCCATACCTGAGCACTTTGAGTATAATACCCGAGCCCTCTGTTACTTTCATTCCACCATACACAACCAAAGAAAAGCTAGATGGATCCTAAGCTGGGAGAGGTCACAGAGAAGGAGGGGATGCTGTCGATGTGAGGGCTGTAGTAGCGGAGCAGAGGAGGAGGAGGAGGAGGAGGAGGCGCAGGTGCATGCAGAGGGCACGGCGTGCTGCCGAGGAGGAAGTGGAGGCAGAGTTCAATAGACGCCTTGCGCACGAGGTGATTGATACTTGCAACTACACTGAATTGGAGCTACTTTTCCCAGTGGGCAGGGGAAGGAACCATATTTAGATCATCAGTTGGGCTAGGGCGAGAGCAGCCACGGCTCCACATCCATCCACCAGGGCCAAATGGCATCATTTCTTTGATCGTTATGACTGAAGTAGTGAATTTTTTATGTTTTTAAGATTGTGTTGTGAGGGAGCAGATGGTTGACATGACTTAATGAATTCAACTTTCTACCTCTGAATGTGTTGTTTTATCTGCATATGTTTGTTATGAGCTGTTTTTGAACTACTGTTTTATATGAAGTTGAACTGATTTGCGGTCAAATGTTGCATGACTTGTATAATAACTATTTTCTACCAGCTGGCTGCACACCTGCCTATTTATTGTTTTTATAATCCGCAAGCCTCCCTGACTATAAATTCTATCCATCTATGTGTGGTGTGTGGCTCAGTCTCCCCCTCCTTTTTATTCCTTCTTCTAGAATCAGATCTAGGTTCCTCCCCCTTCTCTTTGTTGCTTTCTTCCCTTTTCCTGTGTTTTTCCATGGAGAATTGCTCATGCAGGTGTTTGGCAAAGATGGTGCGCATAGCTGGCAGCTATGTGTACGAATCTGGTTTGGAGCTCACCGAGACTCAGCGCCGTGGGCAACTTTCGTGTCAGTTGTACAATAGCCATGGGTTCCGTGCACCCTATGTTTGTCGCCTGACTGTTGGGGACTTGAAGGAATCATGGGTATGTATTTCTATTCTTTTTGTTTTCTTCCTTTTTTAGGTCTCATTTTGAATCCCATGGACTGAATCTGTAGTTTAGTTTTATCAATAGTTTTTCTACAATTTTTATTTGGTTTTGTCAGAATTTAACAATAGGGATTTGTGTGTGTATTTTTTCATTACTTAACAGTTTTTATCCATTTTTGTATAGTCCTCGTTTTGTTTTTGTTAGATGTTTTTACTGTAGGTGTATTGATACGTATATTTATTCAGCTTAGTAAGGTCATATGATTAGTTAATTTGGTGTTTTTCTTTTGGTTCAGATATTTTCTTTTCACTTTGTTTTGCAACCGTTCCTGGATCTATGTAAAATTTCAGTTATGTTAGGTGCTCACTTTGTTTTCTCCTCCCATGGCCATTTGCAGAAAATGTCACCCAGAATTAGGATTGTTGCTCCTAGTTCTGGGATTCTGAAGATGGAGACTTCAGGAAAAAAACGGGTATCAGTTGATGGAAGTTGCCTACCACATCGACTTTGATGGTTGCATCAACCTAACTACTGGGTGGAAGGAGTTTGTGGCCGAGTCTGGATTTGAGGATGGTGATGTGGTTATGGTTATGTTCTCCAGGGAAGATGACTCTTTGACGTTCAAAATTTATGTGCTGTAGGTTTAAATGTGGCAAATGATGTTGGTTGTGAGATTTGTGTGCGTTTGATTATGTAGCAGTATGTTTCTTTTCAAACAATGCATCTGAGATTTTTGAATTCTATGTTATTACGAGATGGTTTGGAACAATTTGTTTGTATGTTATTTGTATGCGCTATTTTTTAATTTATGTAATGCTTCCTATTTTTTTGCTCAAGCCCAAGTTTTTTTTATATATTCTTTATATTTTTGAACTGGAACAATTATAGTTGAAATGATGGGCATCCTTTGTTTGACTAGGATATTTCCGTGTACGTAACTTGCAGACGGAAAATATACGCTGATTATGGTTGTAGGACCCCTTTTGGGTTATGAGTTTGTTTAACTTACATGCTGTCAATGATAATACTGAACTATTTAGGATGTCAATGGACAATCGCATTTGTTTATTGTAGAGAATTTTTTCCTACTATTTGACATGAATTTTAGAGCACAATTTTTTGTTGTTGAATAGTGATAGTTCTAGTATTTTTAAAAATAAAAAGAATTTAATCTTTGCTGCACAGTACTAATCTTTACTTGAACCTTATGAATTTTACTAGTTGAACTTTTTATAAATTTGTTTCTGAAATTTTTATTACAATCTTCTACGTTTAATTTTCCAAAAAGTATTTTTATTTTTTTAGTTCTTACAACTAACATGTGTTTGAACTTTTTACATTTTTTTGCTATGAACTGATTTCTTATGAGGCTTTTTAAAAATTATCTGCATTTGTTTCTTTTTAATTTGTCGTGTGTGATCGATTGGAATTTTGTAATGGGGCGAACTACTGTACTGGGCCATCCACCGGAGCCATTGTTTTCGGCCGAGATAGCTCGTCCGCGTGGCTGTGCAGTGCGGCGTGCGCGTGCACTATACATTTAGTCCCACCTCACTTGTGGAGGGGGCTCTTGACATGTTTATAAGCGATGCCGAGGCTCGCTGGTTGAACTCCTCTGAATACATACCTGAGCGCTTATACACGGCGCTCGCCCTCTGTCATGACCCGTGGGCCCTGGTGGGCTGGCCCGCGCAGTTTGGCTTACAAAGGATTCGCTGGTTGTTACATGGTTGCCGTGAGTCCTAGTACCCACCTACGTTGCGCCGGCCTGTCCCTTAGGCGGTCAATATTTCTGATTCTTAGCATTTTTTCCTTCTAGTTTTTATATTTTTTTTGCCTAATATAAGCATTTTTTAGTACTGAATGTTGTCTTCTACTTGAACTGGCATCTTTTTTATAATGCGTTTCCCTCGCTTTCTCTTTGTTCTTATTCTTTTTCGGCATTTTTTCGATTTTATAATGAATATCTATGTAAGATATATAGGGACCGCACTGATGGGCATAGTTGTACTGACACATTTTTTGTATGGACGAAAGAACATCTATCTTTTTTCCAGGGTGTGTGAGTGCGTCACATGGGGGTGCGTGTGTGTGGGGAGGGCAAACAGAATAACAGCACTGCGCCTGTCAAACAAGCGCACTGCCGCGTTAGCACAAGGCAGAGCCGGGGGGAGGGGTGGTCGGCATTCCCCCTCCCCCATCCCGGAGAGGCCGAGCCAGGAACGAGCCATAGCAGGAGATGACACGGCGTGCTGCTGCGTCGCATATGGAGGCGAGTCCATAACATGACTTGCCCCCATTATCTTATCTTTTAGGGTAAAAACCAGCACCGCACCGAGGGGCATAGTTGTACTGACACATCTTCCTTGTATGGACTTGCCCCCATTATCTTATCTTAGGGTGTGTGAGTGCGTGTGGGGGGGGATAGAATAACCGCACTGCGCTAGTAAAACGAGCGCACTGCCACGTTAGTGCGAGGCCAAGCCGGGGGAGGGGGTCGGGACCCCCCCATTCCGGCAAGGCCGAGCAGGAACGAGCCGTAGCAGGCGACGACGCGGCGTGCCGCGGCGTCGCATGCGGAGGCGAGTCCGTAACATGACTTGCCCCCATTATCTTATCTTTTTTAGGGAAAAAACCAGCACCGCACCGAGGTGCATAGTTGTACTGACACATCTTCCTTGTATGGGCTTGCCCCCATTATCTTAGGGTGTGTGGGTGCGTGTGGGGGGGACAGAATAACCGCACTGCACCTAACAAAGGAGCGCACTGCCGCGTTAGCGCGAGGCCGAGCCGGGGGGGGGGGGGAGCCCCCCCCCCCCATCTCGGCGAGGCCGAGCCAGGAACGAGCCGTAGTAGGCGACGACGTGGCGTGCCGCGGAGTTGCATGCGGAGGTGAGTCCTTAAGATGACTTGCCCCCATTATCTTATCTTTTTAGGGGAAAACCAGCAACATTATGAAGTTTTATTTCAATTGTACTTTTTTGATAATTTTGATTGTATTGTTATGAGCTATTATTTGTACTTTATCTGTTTGTTTTCTCCATCTATATTATTTTTTTTATTGTATTTAATATTTTCTATTATCTTTAGTAACTGCCCAGATATAGTGGGCTTTGTCCTTTTTCTTTTTCTTCCATGATCGTGGGCTTTAGCCGTCGGTTTTCTCCCACTCACCTTTTAACCTCCGCTCTCCTCCGTTCCGCTCCCCTCCCCTCCTCAAATCAATCTCTTGTTCGTTCCCCTCCTCTCCTCTTCTTGCATAGAAGTTGCTTCTCCTGTTTCGCCGCGGGAGCGTCGGCCGGCGGGTTGAATTCCAAGGGCGGAGGTCTGGGTTATTTGCTCCTTTTGCTCTGCCATCGGCTCCCCTTCCATCCCCTTATGTACATATTTTTGCTATATTTCTAAGTTATTGTTCTCATGTTGTCTCAGGCTAGATTTGCTAGGGTTCTTTTGCTCTTGAACGAGCGGTTCACGCGAGTGATAATGGATTCGGTGGTGGATTTTGTGTTTGCTGGTAAGAGTTTTGCTTTGTATGGTGTGCTTCGTTTCTGAAGTAGGTAAGAACCCTAATTTTTGTTCATGTGTCTCGCAGTTCTGGTTCGGTAGATTTTAGGTCTGTAGATCTCAATGGGTACATCATCTAGTCCAGACAAGTTGAATGTAGTTAATTTTTTCCTGTAATTCGTATGATGTTTTATCAGATCTGGTGCTTAATAGGGTTTTAGTTGTATAGGTGTTGTCGTATGGACTTCACAAGTTGTATGGATTTTGATAGCTATTAATTTTTGCCCTCGAATGTGTTGTGTGTCTAGTTTTTAGGTTGCGGTGACCTGTAGACAGGTTGCAGTACTGATCACCATGTGTAGTTTGAACTGTTGTCCTGGCATTTGAATAGTTTGTAGCAGTCTTGGAAGAACTACTATGATGTTGCAATAGTTGTAATTGGAAGTTTGGTGTGCTAGTGGTGGGGTGATATTGTTTTATTGGGTGCACTTGTAGTGTTCATATAGTTGAACTGATTGCTTGTTCATGTACTTTTGTTTATTTTTACTTTGTTTGATGATTATGATGTTGTTGCAGATGTTGGAGTGTCGGTGCCTCCGGATTCTGACAAACCAGAACGCTTTCAAGAACTTGTGAATGTTATTATTGAGACACCAAATCCTCTAGAAGAACTTGCGAGTGTTGCTGGTGTTTCCCATATACTTGCTCTTTTTTAATAGCCTTGAATACATAAATATGTTTAGTTACATCAATTGTTCATTTTGTTTGTGTATGATGTTATGCGCCTTATTTATCTTGTCTATGCAATGTTAATTGTGTTTTAATTTTATATGTGTGTGCTTATGTTATTGGTTTATGCAGTTAATGACAGCCATGCTGCTCCTGAGGACATTGTCGATGTTATCAAAGATATTAATGATGGAATGTATTCTCTTAACTTTGATGATGGTGATGGGAGCTTGCAGTTGTATGTTACTTAGTCATAGAGTGGTGATGGAACTGAGCCTGTTACTCAGGCTGAGGATGTTCCTATGCAGTTACAGCTCGACAATGAAAGGATAGGAAAGAAGAAGTGTGATTTCTAGAGGAGAAAGGAGTTAGAACGGCGTCAAAAGGCTTCCCGCGTGCAATGAAGCGATGAGGATGTTGCTCAAGCTCCTAAAGGTGTAGATGGTGAAGGTTGTGACGCGGCCTTTTCAACTGTGGATGCTAGATCTCATGGAACTGAGATGCCTATGAAGACAAACCTGTTGCAGACTCATTTGACACAAGTGTTTACTCGTGATGCAGTTATGGAAAAGAAAGTTGTTTTTAAGAGGAAGATGTCAGATCGAAATCCTGATGGCACACAGAGGCGTAGCCCACGTGTGTAAGCTGGTTCCCAACATGGTAATAGCAATGTTGATGGAGATAGTGTTGTTGTGAAGATTGGTCCAAGCACACTTGGTCACTCTCCTGTTCGCCGGAGTCCACAAGTTTTGTCAAATAAGAAGCCTTCTTTGTCTCCTCTTCCAGAGCGCTCTTTGTTGAAGCAAAATAAGAAGCGTAAAGTTGCTACTTCAAAGGTGAACAAAGGTGTCAAGAAGCATGCTCGTGTCGAAGCTCAAGATCCTGTATCTGAAGAAGATGATATCGAAGTTGATTCTGAAGATGAATATGCAGTGGTACGTCTTTGTACTGTATGTGAGTTACTAGTTGTACTTGCAATGATTTAATTGTGTCTGGGTTGGTATGCTGGCCAGGTGAGGGCTGGTCATTGTTTGCATCAATTTGAGGGTGGTACTAATGTTGCTTTAAGAGTTGAACTTCTGCAATCTTTCCTTTTTCTTCTTTTGTTCATATGTTTGTTTTGTTTTCTATATTCATTTAATTAAGTTGTGCCTTCTTTATTTTCATTTACAGCATGCTAGCGTTATGAGTCCGATCAAGCCGGTGAGAGGCAATGCCGGAAAAGTTGCTTTGGATGAAGATGACCTAGAGCGATTGAACATAACTGTGCGATGTTCGTTGAGAGTGATTGATGCTTGTGCTAAATTGCTTGAGAGTCGCCATGTGGCTAGGGTTCATGCAGCTGGTTTTGGTTCTATCTTCAAGTGGAAGGTGAAGTCTAACATTTCCCGCCCTCTGATGGGAGTTTTGTACCTGAAGATAGATCCTGATACGATGACTCTTGACATGGGTGAGGCTAATAAGAAGCTTCGCATCACTAGCGATGGTATACAACAACTGCACCAAGGCCGTCAGAGGATGGATATGACAACGCTGTGATGAAGTTAAGATCGGAGCTTGACATTAGCAGGAACAGAGATATCAAGACAAAGGATTTGAGGGATAGCCTCAAGGTTCTTGTCAAGGATCCCAGCAAAGATGACCTTGCTCTCAAAGTGTTCTTCATTATTGTGTTTATGAAGGTTGTGTTGCCAGGTGCCACCCCGTGTGTTTCCTGAGAGGTAGCAATGTTTAAGGATCTCATCATTAAGGACATGGCTAACAGGGATTATTGCCGGCTGATGGTTGATGAGCTTAGAAGGGTTGTTTTCAGGCAATCACAGGTTGTGCTATAGGGCCTGTACTAATGTAACTTGACTGCCTTATCCATGGCAAGACTGCGAAGCCTGACATGCGAGTCCCCCGCATATGTTTCATGGATCCCGACAAGCTTTCCAATCTGGCTGATGCAGATTTGATATAAAAGGCAATAGAGATCCAAAGACTTGGGTGTTTGGGAAGCTTCCGGTGAGTTTTATTTCTATCATGTCTTGAAGACCTTTTTTATTTAGGTAGAGCTATTTTGCTGGAGTGAAGATGTGTACTACAGAGTTACCTGTTTAGATTTTGTCATTTCTTAAGCTTTGTGAGGTTTAGGTACGATTTTTAGTACTACTGTGTCATGTGTGGTTGAACTGAATCTCTTGTTCAACTGGCCTGTTTTGTAAATACTAACAAATTGGCACTGATAGTGAAAGATCGTTAGTGCTGTTGATTCAAATCTGTTAATATAATGTTTATTTTTTCATGTGTGTTGCATTGATTAATTATCACTTTTTCCCCTTGTTTGTAGTGGAAAATCAAGAGGAAGTTGTCTTTTTCCGAGTGTATAAATGGCCAGTCCTGGAAATGCCGTCTTCTCAGGTTCCCAAGATTTTCATCTCTGCACGATGAGTTGAGAGATGGCCGTTGTGTTGAGGGTGCTCGTTATGTCCCCCTGTCACTAGTAAGGCTAGTACTTCACATAGGCAGGGTTTTGGTATTGATGTAGCTGTTTCTGCGTTGGAGTGTGCCGAGCATATTCTTAGTAATGTGAGTTCTGAGCTGCAAAAGGTCCCAACTATAGTTGAGCGTCTGAGTTGTATCAATGGTATCCTTCCTGAAGGACATCAATTTAATGTTGAGGAAGCAGTGGACTATATTGAGTTGGAGAGAATTTTAATTAGTGATATGTGTGATGGTGCTGCTCAACTAATTCAGAGCTCGGTTCGTCTGTTGAACAACATGAAGCGTTTCAAAACTATGCAAGACTCTCGCTGCAAGCCACATGAAGAAAGTGCCAATGTTGTTATCACGCAGATTGAGCAAGATGAGGGTGCTGCCACCGATGGCAGGGCTGGTGATGGTACTGAGGCTAATTTTTCTGACCACCATACGAATGATGTTGGCTTCGAGCCCCCTGTTGTTGATGTGACTCAGTCATTGTTGTTTGCATTTTTTTACCATGTTGTTCTGTTGTCATTATTGTAGTTGAACTTTCTCATGTTCATTTGTTTATTAATTTTTCTTTCATGCAGGAGACCAGTCATAATGTTGAGGCTGCTGCCACTGACAGTAGGGCTGGTGATGGTACTGAGGCTAATTTTTCTGACCACCATACGAATGATGTTGGCTTCGAGCCCCCTGTTGTTGATGTGACTCAGTCATTGTTGTTTGCATTTTTTTACCATGTTGTTCTGTTGTCATTATTGTAGTTGAACTTTCTCATGTTCATCTGTTTATTAATTTTTCTTTCATGCAGGAGACCAGTCATAATGTTGAGGCTGCTGCCACTGACAGTAGGGCTGGTGATGGTACTGAGGCTAATGTTTCTGACCACCATATGAATGATGTTGGCTTGGAGCCCCCTTTTGTTGATGTGACTTAGTCGTTGATGTTTGCATTTTTACCATGTTGTTCTGCTGTCAGTATTGTAGTTGAACTTTCTCATGTTCATCTGTTTATTAATTTTTCTTTCATGCAGGAGACCAGTCATAATGTTGAGGCTACTATTGACTGTGGAGTTAATGATCCATCTACTGGTAAGTGCAAGGTTATTTTTATTTTTATTGTGTTTATATATATTCTTGAATTTTCCTGTGCGCCAATGTGCCTTACATGTTCATTTTTCTATCCCACACCGGTAAGAGTTTGTAGGTGATACCTACCTTTTTGTTCGTGTGGTTTAATTCCTTGTGTTGATTGTTGCTAATAATAGCATTGTTTTTTTGGCTTCATTACTATGAATCAGGGTCCTGTTGTTGGCGATGAGCCTTGTTCGACCATTGGTGATGTTCCCTTGAATGTTAGTAGCAGTAAGATCGATGATGTTGCTGTGAATGCTGCTAAGGTTTGTTTTTCTGTCCTTTGCATTTTTTATGCAGTTTTTGCTGCTGTTTCTTTTTAGCTATAATAGTTAGCTTGTGCACCTCTTGCTAGCTTTTTTTGATTGTTAGTTTTGCTCATATTATTCACCTTTTCTGATTTTTTTTCAGATGACTGATGTTGAGCGTGAGGCTGCTTAGTGGTGGAGATGATGCTTGTGGTGTTCCATTGAGTAGTGGGCGCGATGTTGGTACCAAAGTTGCCGATGAGGATGTTGGTGCTGCCAGCATACTTGATGCCAAATCGTCTGGTGTTGGTATTGCTAGGAATGAAAATCTTTCTGATTGTGAAGATTTGCCGCCGGAAAATTTCCCACCTGGAGGGCTTGATTACGGTGATGCATTGCAAGATGCCTCTAGTGTGGAGGAGGTGCCATCTGAGGATGATGATTTACTTCTGTCGATTTCTTCTAGCCCCTTGACGTAGGAGGCGCTCCTGTCGTCCCAGGTTTTCTTTCTTCAGACCCTGAAAGCACAACCATATTGCTGTTCTCACAAGATCTCCCGTCGTCAAACCCTGAAACTGGAGGCGTATTGGTGTCATCACAGGAACTCCCATCGTCAAACGTTGATAGTGCAGGTAAGGACTTGTAAATGAGGCGTACTTCTCATTTATGGCATTTTGGACATGTTCACTTGTAGTGCTTGAACTTATTATTTTTCGTTCTTTTTCTGCAAGCAGAAGGTGCTAATGTTGCTAAGGTTGATTTGTTTTTCTTCGCTGTTACGAGGTTGCGCACGAACCGCGGGAAATGGTTAGTTTGGGATTTTGCCCGTATCATTTTCGTCTCTTTTTCTTTCCCTCATATGACTATTGTTGTTATTGAGTAATTTTAATTCGTGTCATCTTTTGTGTTTTTGTAGTGACAAGCCGATGTTTCAAAATAGCGAATCTGATGCCAGTGTTGGTTCTGTTGCTAAAGCATTTGTCCCCACTGGCATGCTCAACTCAGACAGTGCTGACGTTGTTTTATATTCTCTACATCGGAAGTACTGAGACACTGACAAGTTGATAGTTCCCAGATGGGTGACGGTCAGTATTTTGCTTTCTACATAGGATGATAAGTTATTTTGGCAATTTTCTAACTGTTGTTGTTCTTTTTGTACAATAGACCAAGATCCGTGATGGAAATATTAATGCCAATGTGCTACAGTGGTTCACGAGGTCAGGGGCTGATGGTTTTGACCAAGTAGGTGAACTTGAACTCATTGTACTCGTGAACTAGAACTGTCATGTTTTCTTTCAAGTTTGGGAGGTGGGAATGAACTTGAGTAGCCTGCTTTTTAACCATTGTACTTTATGAATGATGTGTGCTTCTTTTTTTAAAGCTGCACTTATTTGTCGCAATGAAATTGAACTGGTATGTTTGTTGCCAGTTTGGGCGGTGGATATAAACTTGAGTAGCATTTATTTTTTGTAGTGGGTTGCTTACTCAATTAGAACTTATGATTATCTGATTTGTTTGTACTTCTCAATTTCAATTTCCATCTTTTTATTTTATTGTTTGGAGGCTAAATTTTGTGTTTCATTATGATTTGTTAAATTCATTTTTCCTCTGCGATTTTTTGTCAGCTTCTTTTCCCTATTTTTGATCTGCCATCATTTGCGGCTGCCATGAAGCCTAGTGAAGAATCTGGGAATTCGTGCTTGATTGTTCTGAATTTGAGGTTCCGTTGTTTTGAGTGTCTTGATTCACTCATCGATGAAAGCTAGAGTGATGCAGTTAGATTCTTAAGGACTATGACAGATAACATAAAGAACCTTTGGAGGGAGTCCAGTGTAGACAGGGCCAAACCGTTCTCGCCAGCGCATATTGATGGTTTCTCTTGCGAGTTTGTGCGGGTGTCGCAGCAGAAAAACATGTGAGTATCCGTTTTTAATGATATTTGCCGGGGTTGCTGATCCACGGGCACCTATGGGACCGGCGGACCGGGTCCCTTTTGGTTCGGCGGGGGGCGGAGGTCGCGCAAAGAGCAGATCGAGGCGAAGCACGCGAGCGGTTGGTCGTGCGAGGGGTAAATCGAGGCGAAGCACGCGAGCGATTTACCCAGGTTCGGGCCGCACGGATGCGTAAAACCCTACTCCTGCTTTGTGGATTGGTATTGATTTCTAGCTCGGGAGCGAGATCGAGTGTGAGTGTGTGGAATTCCTGAACCCCTCGAAGGCTCTCCAAATGGCCGACCCTCTCTACGTTGCACACGGGCCTCCTTTTATACTCAAGGGGTTACCGACATAGAGCAACGGGGGCCAAGGGCAAAAATGGAAGGGGTGCCGTGGGTAGGCACAGCTAGGTGCTGTAGTAGGCACAGCTAGCTGCTACAGTGTTATCATACCTAACCCTGACGGCAGGGGACAAGGGCATTAAATGCCCGTCTGTGTCGCCTAGACAGCACCGAAAGGGACCGCTAGGGACGCCGCCGTCTTGCCACGATGGTTGTCTTGTCAGCGCCTGCGTGCCACCGCACGCCCCTAGCTGCACAGCCTCCTGCCATGTGCGCTTGGGAGGGGCCCCGGAGCGACACGTGGGTGGATGTGCTGGAGCGCGGGCGTGGAGTGGGGGCTTGCCGCGGCAAGCGCCTTGCCGCGGCCGTCGACTTGTCGCTTCCGGGAGCTTGTCGCTCACCGGGCCTTGTCGGGGCGCGTAGCGCGCCGCGGCAAGTTCCTTGGAATGCCTTGGACGGCCTTCCCGGCAAGCGCCTCTTGCCGGGGCCTTGGGATGCTTCTGATGGCCTTCCCGGCAAGCTCCTCTTGCCGGGGTCTTGCCTCCTTCCCGGCAAGCTCCTCTTGCCGGGGTCTTGTCTTGAGTACTTTGTTCTTGAATGGTCTTCAAAGGGACCACGGAGGGTCTTGGTGGTGACCTGGCAGGCCTTGCCGTGGGACGCTGCGACTGCCCGTGCACAAGTTCGGGGTACTAAGGGTACCCCTACTTTAGTACACCGACAGGAGCCCCCGGGCCTGGGCCAGACACGGTGCCGAGCGCTGTTGGGCCAGGCCCAAAACAGTGCACGGGCACGCGCGGCCTAGGTCACGCCGCACGTCCCTCCGCTTCCGCCACGCCCTCCCCGAACGGTACGCGTCAAATGCGGCGCCGTGGGAGAGGTCGTGGGGGTTTCTTCGTCTGGGAATGCGGAACGTCCGCCCCTTCCCTCTTTATAAGCAGGGGAAACAGGGGCAGTCGGGCCATTCGCCCGTTGCCGTTCCCAATCTCAGAAATCTCCGCCGCTCCCTCGCCTCCCCAAAGCTGAGAGAGAGAGAGAGCAGCGCTTCGCCCCCCACCGCCGCCAGCACCACCAACGCCGTCGACCCCCTTCACTGCTTCCGCCATGGCCCCGAAAGCCGACAGGGGAAAGACCGTGAAGATGACCGAGGCGCATCGGCTCGGCGCTGCGGAAGACGCGGGCTATTTTCCCCCCCAGGCTCGGCGCGAAGGAGCTGTGGGAGGACTACTCTTTGTTCTGGTCGGCGGAGACGCGCGCGCATCCGCGCACAAAGGTATTCCCCGCCGCCGCTTGCAAGGAGGCTCCGACTGGATACGCCTTCTTCGCATTGTTCTTCCACTGTGGGCTCTGCCCGCCTTTCTCTGATTTCTTCTGCGATGTCATGAACACCTATGGATTCCACCTCCTCGACTTCACCCCCAATGCCGTTCTGACAATGGCAGTTTTCGCGCATCTATGCGAAAACTTTGTCGGAGTTCTTCCCAACGTAGCCCTCTTCCACCATTTCTTCACTCCTCGAGTAGAAAGGGGAGAGCCTCTATCCGGCGGAATTGCCTGGATCTCGAGGACCGGCAAGAAGGAGACCTATCTGGAGGGAGAGTTCCGCGGCAAGTGGGAGGAGTGGAGGGCTGATTGGTGCTGGATTGTCGAGGAGAGTCCGCAGCCTTTCACCGCCCGGCGCCAAACCCCGGTGGCGCGCGGCGACGACTGGAGCGTCCTGGCCCCGGAGGACGACAGGCTGGGGATCGCCGTCACCAGGATCCTGCGCCTCCGGAATGCCGGGCTCACTGTCGGCGCGGTTGGCCCAGACTTCCTCCGCCGCCGCATCGCCCCCCTGCAAGAGCGGGGGAGGCCAACTTGGGAGTTCAAGAACGCGGCGGACATTATGAGGCTGCGGCCGGGCCTCAACTTCAACTTCACAGTTCTGGAGCTCCATGCGATGCTGCAGGAGCTGTTCAGATATGCCCCCAGCATCCCGAGGTGTTCAGGTTGCCGGGGGGCGTCGTGCCTTTGTGCAACAACTCCGCGCTCGACCGCATCCGTGCAATGATGCCGGAATGCGACTCGCACGGGATTGTGCCAACTTGGCAGGAGCCAGCCGACGAGGTCCGCCCCGACGAGAAGGACGGCCTTACCCGCGACACCACCGACGCGGAGATGGCGCGCATCGCCACCAGGCTGGAGGAGGCGGCGGAAGCCGCGGCCGCGGGCGAGTTTGGGTTCACCACCTCGGAAGCAGACGCGGCAGAAGTGGCGAGCTGTGGCGAGCAAGGGGAGCCCGCCGGCAAGGAGGGGCTTGCCGGGCAAGACGCCGATCCGGGCGAGCCTGCCAAAGACACGGGCAGCTCGCGGCAAATCGACTCCTCTTCCTCCTTGCCTCCGGACAGCCCGCCAGAAGCAGAGCCCCCAACGCCGCCCAGAAGGCATCTCCGCAAGGTTGGCGACGAGGCAGAGTGGCAAGCGGGTCAACAGTCGCCACGCCGCATGACGCGCTCGACCGCGGCAAACACCGTTGCCGCGGGAGCGCCTCATGCTACGACGGCAACTGGATCGGGGTCTAGCCGGACCGCCGCTTCGGTCCCTGCTGCTTCCCGTGCCGCGCCGACAGCCGGAGCGGGGTCTTCTCAGACCGCCACCACTGCTCCCGCTAAGCGGCCAAGGGAAGCTTCTCCTCCGCCTCCTCGCTCTGGGAGCGCGCCGGGCTTCGACTTCTCCGCGCTGAGCTCCGACGAGGAGGATGAAGAAGAGTAAGCTTCTCTTGCTGCACTCGCATTTCTTCGGTCTTTGCTGTTGTTCTTGTTTCTCAATTGCTTTTCCCTGAACCTGCTCCTTTTTAGGACTCTGGCCCAGAGAGCGGCAAAGAGAGCTAAGGCCCCGGCGGTCATCATCGAGGATGTGCCCACTGCGAGAACAGGTGGCGCGCCCGAGACAACCTTGCCGGACCCGGCGACTTTCCTCCACGGCAGCCCCCAGTGTAAGTGTGTGAACTATTTGCCGTGGTGAGGCGCGCATGGGTACTTGTCTTTGCTGATATCCGCTTGTTGCCTTGCGTAGGAGCAGAGCAGCCTCACCAGGAGCGTCCGGAGACAGCCCCCGGCATGCCATCTGCTTCAACTACGCCGCCCAGGGAAAATTCTCCGGCAAGAGATTCTCCGGCAGGGGGTGGCTCTCCGGCAAGGGGGAGCTCTCCGCCAAGGGACGGCACCAGCATCCCCCCAGCGGCAGAGACCATGGCCACCGAGCCCAGCGCAGGTAATCTTCTTGCTTCAAAACTTCCCTTGGGTTCTTCTTCTTCTGATCTTCTTGAGTTTCTGGCTGGATTTTTCTTGACTCTTCCCCCCTTTGCCGGCCGTCAGATCCATCCGCTGCGGAGCAGATGGAGACAGAGGTCGCCGCTGACGAAGCTGCCGGTGCTGGAGACGCCGCCGGCGCCGAGGCCGCCAAGGCTGGTGCCGCAGCAACTGGCGAGGAATCTGGCGATCGTACTGACGGCCCTGGGGCCGCAGGAGCGCCAGGCGCTACGCCGACCGCCGATCCATCCGCCGAAGCCGCAGCGCCAAGTACCGAGGAGCCCCAACCGGGCGCTTACTTGAAGGCCGGCGAAGGCGTCTTCATCAACCTCCCCTGGGCATCAAGCTCCAGGGCGCCGGTCGAGGGGGAGGTCTTCGACGGGGAAGTGCTTGCCTCCGCGGGTCTGAAGCTGGTCGATGCGCCGAGCAGCAGCAGCAACGAGCCCGAAGAGGAGCGGCTGCTGCGCAGGTTGATGTCGCTCTACCGCGCGCGACAAGCCAAGCTGGAGTCCCGCGAGGCGCTTGTCGCGAAGGCGGGAGCAGACATTGAGAAGCGCGTAGACGAGCTCGGGGGTTTCCACCGGGAAGCTCTCCGATCCCTGACGGAGGAGCGGGAGCAGCTCGCTGAAGCGAAGAAGGCCTTTCTCCTCGAGAAGGCCGAAGCCGAAGAGCTGCAGCGACTGGCCGCCGTGAAGCTAGCCGCGAA
This sequence comes from Triticum urartu, assembly GCF_003073215.2. Classification (NCBI taxonomy): domain Eukaryota; kingdom Viridiplantae; phylum Streptophyta; class Magnoliopsida; order Poales; family Poaceae; genus Triticum; species Triticum urartu. Next base: position 311,856,813 of record NC_053025.1, read on the forward strand.
AGAGGGTGAGCAGGCGCAGCGGAAGGTCCACCTCGACGCTCACGAGGAGGAACTTGCCGCGCGCGAGGAGAAGCTTGGCGGAGCCCTCAAGCAAGCGGAGGACGCTGCCGCCGCTGCCGAGGCCGCCAAAAAGGTGCTGGAGATGAAGGTGGTGCAGCTGGAGGCCGACCGCAAAGCATATGGCGAAGAGCTCAGCGCCGCCAAGGACTCCAACGCCGCCCTCGAGTCGAGGCTGGTCGCTTTGACCAAGGCGCTGGACGGCGCCAAGGAGCGGGACGCGGCCCTGAAGAAGGAGATCGATGCCGACAAGGCGTTGCTGGAGAGTGCTGCCACCACCCAAAACGCCTTTAGGGGTACGGTGGAGCACTGGACGGAGAGCCTTGTGAACGCCGCCGGGGACATCGATAAGGAGCTGGCGCAGCTGGGGGTGGAGGACTTCGGGTACTCCTCCGACGAGAACCTCCAACCTAGCGCCAAGCTCACTATGTTCTTCCAAGGCGTGGCAACGGCGCTCCAGCGGCTCCGGGATGAGATCCCGAAGCGGCTGGCCGACGAGTCGCGCGAGATCTGTGCGGGAGCCCTTCAGATGGTGTTGATGAAGGTGGCCTTCCGCAATCCAGGCCTCCGCCTCCACAACGTCCTCAGATCCTTGCCTCCTGATATCGATCAGGAAGAACTCAAGGCCCTTGTCGCACCCATTGTGGACAAGGTGAGCGGGATCAAGAGGGTCGAGGGCGACCGCGTCGACTAGGCCGCCGGCTTCCTTCTTTCCTTGTCGCTGCTAGCTATGTCATAGAAAACATTTATTAGAGCTGCGACAAGCTATTTTGTAATATAACTTTCTTCTGGATAGCCATTGCAATGTTATTCCATTTACTTGACTCCTCCCTTTGTATGTTTTTGCCCTACGCTTTTAGGGAACTTGCCGGTGCAGGCATCCGGTCTGCGAGCGCTGAGCGCGGCACTGGCGGTGCCGCTACCGACAAGAAACCTTGTCGCAGCCAGCTGCAGCTCACTTAAGTTGCTGAGCGGGGCTCGAAGCAAAGTAAGGGCGCGGCTAGTGTAGCAACTAGCCGCAGCTAACTTACGTTGTTGAGCAGGCTCAAAACGATGCAAGGGCGCGGCTAGTGTAGCAACTAGCCGCGGCTCACCTAATGTTGTTGAGCGAGCTTGAAACAACGAAAGGGCGCAGCCAGCTACGAGTTGGCTCCTCCGCGCATAGGTTTCCCATACAAAGTGCAATCGTTCAAGGGAGATAACTTGGAATTTAAAAAATTTGGCTGCTCAGACTTTGGCAACTTAGCTTTTCTCTCGTTTGCTTCCCGGCAAGACGAAATTCTTGAACGACGCCTGGTCCATACCCTTCTCTTCTCCCTTCCCCCCCGGCAAACTTGTGGGCGAGGGATCCTTTCTTTCCTTGGAAGAAGGAAGAAAAGAAAGAAGAGAAAATAAAGATATAGAGCCTAGCAGCTCGTCAATGCTTGCCGTGGGGTTGGTGCTGCACAAATGTCAGATCATATATGCCAGAAAATAGAAAGCATAAAATCGACAAAATGTGCGGAGCACGCGAGCTCTGCTGCGCACGGGATCTACGCCCGGCCTCGTACAAAGGATTACATGCAACAGCGGCAAGACTTTGTACAAGAGGTGGTTGCCGGAACGGGTTCCGACAACCGCGCCTTACGGGTAAAACTTACAAAGATGCTCGATGCTCCAGGAATTACTCACTGGGATGCTATCTTCGGTCACAGGGCGGCCGGCGCCGGTCCCAGTGACTCGTTTCACCCGGTAAGGGCCTTCCCATTTCGGCGTCAACTTTGTATGTTTTTACCCCACGCTTTTACGGAAATTGCTGGCGTAGGCACCAGGACCGTGAGCGCTGAGTGCGGAACATCAGCAGGCTGTTGGCGGTGCCGCTACCGGCAAGAAACCTTGTCGCAGCTAGCTGCAGCTCACTTAAGTTGCTGAGCGGGGCTCAAAGCAAAGTAAGGGCGCGGCTAGTGTAGCAACTAGCCGCAGCTAACTTACGTTGTTGAGCAGGCTCGAAACAATGCAAGGGCGCGGCCAGTGTAGCAACTGGCCGCGGCTCACCTAATGTTGTTGAGCGAGCTCGAAACAACGCAAGTGCGCAGCCAGCTACGAGTTGGCTCCTCCGCGCACAGGCTTCTCATACAAAGTGAGCCGATCCAGGGGAGATATCTCAAAAATTAGAGATCTGGTTGCTTAGGCTTTGGCAACTTATCTGTTCTGGGTGTGTTGACGTGCATGGCGGCCCTGGGCGCCCCGAGATCCACCAACTCGATCTTGATCCAGCGAGCGCACGGTACCGTGAGTACCATGACGCTGCCGGTCCCGCGCCTCCTGGGATGGGCGCGGTGCATGCACGGACGCCGAGGTCTTGGAATACGCCCGGTCGTTGTGGGAGCCGGCCACGCCGCCGATGGGCAGCGCAGCCTTGCCCTGGGACCCGGCAGCACCGTGAGTTCCCTCGTCGATGCGTGCCCTTCCGCCGGCACCTGCCCCACCATCCGTTTGCTCCGGCGGTGGGTGGCTCAGCGCGGACGGAGCGGCTGCCTCCGAAACTTTCTTCTTCGGTGGCATGTTGATGAAGAAGATGAAGATCTAGCTCGTAAGAACGCCGGATCTGATGTTGATGAAGATGAAGAAGATCTGGCTCGCAAGGACGCCGGATCTGATTCACACAGCGTCGACGCCCCCTACCTGGCGCGCCAGAGATGCCGGGGTTGCTGATCCACGGGCACCTATGGGACCGGCGGACCGGGTCCCTTTTGGTTCGGCGGGGGGCGGAGGTCGCGCAAAGAGCAGATCGAGGCGAAGCACGCGAGCGGTTGGTCGTGCGAGGGGTAAATCGAGGCGAAGCACGCGAGCGATTTACCCAGGTTCGGGCCGCACGGATGCGTAAAACCCTACTCCTGCTTTGTGGATTGGTATTGATTTCTAGCTCGGGAGCGAGATCGAGCGTGAGTGTGTGGAATTACTGAACCCCTCGAAGGCTCTCCAAATGGCCGACCCTCTCTACGTTGCACACGAGCCTCCTTTTATACTCAAGGGGTTACCGACATAGAGCAACGGGGGCCAAGGGAAAAAATGGAAGGGGTGCCGTGGGTAGGCACAGCTAGGTGCTGTAGTAGGCACAGCTAGCTGCTACAGTGTTATCATACCTAACCCTGACGGCAGGGGACAAGGGCATTAAATGCCCGTCTGTGTCGCCTAGACAGCACCGAAAGGGACCGCTAGGGACGCTGCCGTCTTGCCACGATGGTTGTCTTGTCAGCGCCTACGTGCCACCGCACGCCCCTAGCTGCACAGCCTCCTGCCACGTGCGCTTGGGAGGGCCCCCGGAGCGACACGTGGGTGGATGTGCTGGAGCGCGGGCGTGGAGTGGGGGCTTGCCGCGGAAAGCGCCTTGCCGCGGCCGTCGACTTGTCGCTTCCGGGAGCTTGTCGCTCACTGGGCCTTGTCGGGGCGCGTAGCACACCGCAGCAAGTCCCTTGGAATGCCTTGGACGGCCTTCCCGGCAAGTGCCTCTTGCCGGGGCCTTGGGATGCTTCTGATGGCCTTCCCGGCAAGCTCCTCTTGCCGGGGTCTTGCCTCCTTCCCGGCAAGCTCCTCTTGCCGGGGTCTTGTCTTGAGTACTTTGTTCTTGAATGGTCTTCAAAGGGACCACGAAGGGTCTTGGTGGTGACCTGGCAGGCCTTGCCGCGGGACGCTGCGACTGCCCGTGCACAAGTTCGGGGTACTAAGGGTACCCCTACTTTAGTACACCGACAATATTTATTAGTTCTTTTTGTTGCTAGGTGGATGGTGTTCCTGTATTTTCAAATTTTTGGTTGTGTTCCTGTATTTCGAAATTGTGATGTACCCTTTTGTTTTTCCTTTTGTTAGCAGGCATGGTTGTGGCTTCTTTATGCTACAAAACCGCAAGACCTAGCATTGTCGGGATGATGGTGTAATTGAAATGTTGGATTACAGCCACAAAGACATTCTTGACATTAGAAAGACTTTCTTGTATACCTACGCAACTAGCGATGTGTTTGATGTTGACTTCCGGGTTTGTTTGGCATCGAACCCTGTACGTATGCATGACCTTTTGTAATTTTTTGCAGCTTGTACTTCTTGACTAGTACTGTCATGAATTATGTATTTGAACTTACCCTTGATGCGCTCCTTTTTTTATTTTGCAGGTGAGTGGCTGGATCTTCGTGAGCATGACTACAGGATCTTTGGCAGCCAGTTCTTGGAGCTCGAGCGTGTAGCTATTGATTTTAGCCAGTGGTGTTCTCCCGAAAAGACAAGATCTGGTGTTATGAAGGGGCGGTTGGGAGCTCTGAAAGGTTCTACGACTGCTTGTGCAGAGAGCTCCTCTACACCCAAGAATCCCATTGTGGAATTGAAAGATAGTGATGATGATGCGTTTGACAAGATTGTTGGCATGAGAAGAGTCACCAAGAGCGCTGATACGTCCATTCTGCATCATGCTTTTATATCGATATTTATTGCATTATGTATTGTTATTTCACTTTATGTCACAATACTTATGGCTATTCTCTCTTATTTTACAAGGTTTACATAAGGAGGGAGAATGCCGGCAGCTGGAATTCTGGGCTGGAAAAGGAGCAAATATTAGAGACCTATTCTGCGCAACTCCAAAAGTCCTGAAACTCCACAGAACATCTTAAAATAAATAAAGAAAAATCCTCACGAAAGATGAAGGCTAGGGGGACCACACCCTGCTCACGAGGGTGGGGGGCGCCCCCCCTAGGACGCGCCCCCTACCTCATGGGCCCCCTGGTGGGTCTCCGACGTCCATCTTCTCCTATATGAAGTATTTCAATGAGAAAAAAACCAGAAGGAACTTTTCGGGACGAGACTCCGCCGCCACGAGGCGGAACCTTGGCGGAACCAATCTAGAGCTCCCGCAGAGCTGTTCTGCCGGGGATACTTCCCTCCGGGAGGGGGAAATCATCACCATCGTCATCACCAACGCTCCTCTCATCGGGAGCGGGAAATCTCCATCAACATCTTCACCAGCACCATTTCATCTCCAAACCCTAGTTCATCTCTTGTATCCAATTCTTGTCTCAAAGTCCGGGATCGGTGCTAGTAGGTTGCTAGTAGTGTTGATTACTCCTTGTAGTTGATGCTAGTCGGTTTATTTGGTGGAAGATCATATGTTCAGATCCTATATGCATATTTTTACCCCTCTGATTATGAACATGAATATGCTTTGTGAGTAATTACGTTTGTTCCTGAGGACAAGGGAGAAGTCTTGCTATTAGTAGTCATGTGAATTTGGTATTCGTTTGATATTTTGATAAGATGTATGTTGTCTAGCCTCTAGTGGTGTTATATGAACGTCGACTACATAACACTTCACCATTATTTGGCCCTAGAGGAAGCCATTGGGAAGTAATAAGTAGATGATGGGTTGCTAGAGAGACAGAAGCATAAACCCTAGTTTATGCGTTGCTTTGTAAGGGGCTGATTTGGATCCATATGTTTCATGCTATGGTTAGGTTTACCTTAATACTTTTGTTGTAGTTGCGGATGCTTGCAATAGAGGTTAATCATAAGTGGGACGCTTGTTCAAGTAAGAACAGCAACCAAGCACCGGTCCACCCACATATCAAATTATCAAAGTACCGAATGCGAATCATATGAACGTGATGAAAACTAGCTTGACGATATTCCCATGTGTCCTCGGGAGCGCTTTTCCTATTATAAGAGTTTTTCCGGCTTGTCCTTTGCTACAAAAAGGATTGGGCCACCTTGCTGCACTTTATTTACTTTTGTTACTTGTTGCTCGTTACAATTTATCTTGTCACAAAACTATCTGTTACCACTTATTTCAGTACTTGCAGAGAATACCTTGCTGAAAACCGCTTATCATTTCCTTCTGCTCCTCGTTGGGTTCGACACTCTTACTTATCGAAAGGACTACGATAGATCCCCTATACTTGTGGGTCATCAAGACTCTTTTCTGGCGCCGTTGCCGGGGAGTGTAGCGCCTTTGGTAGGTGGAATTTGGTAAGGAAAAATTTGTATAGTGTGCTGAAATTTATTGTCACTTGTTACTATGGAAAGTAATTCTCTGAGGGGCTTGTTCGGGGTATCTTCACCTCGTCCAGTAGAGAAAAGAGTTGCTCCTCAACCCACTGAACCTATTGAACATGAAACTCCTTTTGAATTTCCTTCGGGTATGATGGAAAAACTGCTAGCTAACCCTTTTACAGGAGATGGAACAAAGCATCCTGATGAGCACTTAATATATGTGGATGAAGTTTGTGGATTATTTAAGCTTGCAGGTATACCCGATGATGTTGCTAAGAAGAAGGTCTTCACTTTATCTTCGAAGGGAGACGCATTGATATGGTATAGGCTATGTGATGATATGAAATCATAGAACTATAAAAGATTGAAATTGGAATTTCATCAAAAGTATTACCCTATACATCTTTTTCATCATGATCGCAATTATATATATAATTTCTGGCCTCGCGAAGGAGAAAGCATTGCTCATGCTTGGGGGAGGCTTAAATCAATGTTATATTCATGCCCCAATCAGGAGCTCTCGAGAGAAATAATTATGCAAAGTTTTTATGCTCGGCTTTCTCATAATAATCAAACCATGCTCGATACTTCTTGTGTTGGCTCTTTTATGATGAATACTATTGAATTCAGATGGAATTTATTGGATAGAATTAAACGCAACTCTGAAGATTGGGACCTCGACGAAGGTAAGGAGTCAGGTATGACACCTAAGTTTGATTGTGTTAAATCTTTTATGGATACCGATATTTTCCGTAAGTTTAGCATTAAATATGGACTTGACTCTGAGATAGTAGCTTCTTTCTGCGAATCTTTTGCTACTTATGTTGATCTCCCTAAGGAGAAGTGGTTTAAATATCATCCTCCCATGGAAGTAAAAGTAGCTGCACCTATTAAAGTTGAAGAAAAGACTGTCACTTATAATGATCCTATTGTTCCTACTTCTTATGTTGAGAAACCACCTTTCCCTGTTAGGATAAAGGATCATGCTAAAGCTTCAACTGTGGTTCGTAAAAGCAATATTAGAACATATACACCTCCTGAGCAAGTTAAAGTAGAACCTAATATTGCTATTGTTAAAGATCTCTTGTCTGATAATATTGGTGGGCATGTTATTCAGTTCGAAGGTGAAACTGTTAGAATTGCTAAACCTTGTGCTAAAGATAAACATAGACCTATGGTAGACGTGCATGTTATTTCTGTTAAAATAGGAGATCATTGTTATCATGGCTTATGTGATATGGGTGCTAGTGCTAGTGTTATACCTTATGAATTGTATAAAGAAATCAAGCATGAAATTGCACCTGCTGAGTTAGAAGATATCAATGTCACAATTAAACTTTCCAATAGAGATACTATTTCAGCGATGGGAATTGTTAGAGATGTTGAAGTCTTGTGTGGGAAAACTAAATATCCTGCTGATTTTCTTGTTCTTACTTCTCCGCAAGATAGCTTTTGTCCCATTATATTTGGTAGACCCTTCTTGAACAATGTTAATGCTAGGATAGATTGCAAAAAGAATGTTGTTACTATTGGCTTGGATGATATGGTTCATGAGTTTAATTTCTCTAAATTTAGTAAACAACATCGTGAGGAAGAATTACCTAGTAAGGATGAAATTATTGGTCTTGCTTCTATTGCCGTACCTCCTAGTGAACCTTTAGAACATTATTTGCTAGACCATGAAAATGATATGTTCATGAATGAAATAAGGGAAATAGATGAAGTATTCTTTAAACAGGAACCTATTCTGCAACACAATTTGCCTGTTGAAATTTTAGGGGATCCTCCTCCACCCAAGGGTGGTCCCGTATTTGAGCTTAAACCTTTTCCTGATAATCTTAAATATGCTTATCTTGATGAAAAGAAGATATATCCTATTATTATTAGTGCTAACCTTCAGAGCATGAAGAAGAAAGATTATTGAAAACTCTAAAGAAGCATTGTGCTGCTATTGGATATACTCTTGATGATCTTAAGGGCATTAGTCCCACTCTATGTCAACATAAAATAAATCTGGAAGAAGATGCCAAACCAGTTCGTGATCCTCAATGACGTCTGAATCCTAAAATGAAATAAGTGGTAAGAAAAGAAATACTCAAGCTTCTGGAGGCAGGTATAATTTATCCCGTTGCTGATAGTCAGTGGGTAAGTCATGTCCATTGTGTCCCTAAGAAGGGAGGTATTACTGTTGTTCCTAATGATAAAGATGAATTGATTCCACAAAGAATTATCACAGGTTATAGGATGGTAATTGATTTCCGCAAATTAATAAAGCTACTAAGAAAGATCATTACCCCTTACCTTTTATTGATCAAATGCTAGAAAGATTATGCAAACATACACACTATTGCTTTCTAGACGGTTATTCTGGTTTCTCTCAAATACCTGTGTTGGCTAGAGATCAATCGAAGACTACTTTTACATGCCATTTTGGTACTTTTGCTTATAGACGTATGCCCTTTGGTTTATGTAATGCACCTTCTACCTTTCGAAGATGCATGATGGCTATATTCTCTAACTTCTGTGAAAAGATTTGTGAGGTTTTCATGGACGATTTTTCCGTCTATGGTTCCTCTTTTGATGATTGCTTGAGCAATCTTGATCGAGTTTTGCAGAGATGTGAAGAAACTAATCTTATCTTGAACTGGGAAAAGTGCCACTTTATGGTTAATGAAGGTATTGTCTTGGGGCATAAAGTTTTTGAAAGAGGTATTGAAGTTGATAAAGCCAAGGTCGATGCTATTGAAAAGATGCCATGTCCCAAGGACATCAAAGGTATAAGAAGTTTCCTTGGTCACGCCGGATTTTACAGGAGGTTCATTAAGGAATTCTAAAAAATTTCTTGGCCTCTGACTAATTTATTGCAAAAAGATATACCATTTGTCTTTGATGATGATTATGTAGAAGCATTTGAAACACTTAAGAAAGCATTAGTCTCCGCACCTGTTGTTCAGCCACCTGATTGGAATTTACCCTTTGAAATTATGTGTGATTCTAGTGATTATGTTGTAGGTGCTGTTCTAGGGTAAATAGTTTATAAGAAATTAAATGTTATTCATTATGCTAGTAAGACTCTTGACAATGCTTAAAGAAATTATGCTACTACTGAAAAAGAGCTTTTAGCAGTTGTATTTGCTTGTGATAAGTTCAGACCTTATATTGTTGATTCTAAAGTAACTATTCATACTGATAATGCTGCTATTAAATACCTTATGGAAAAGAAAGCTGCTAAACCTAGAATTATTAGATGGGTTCTCTTGCTACAAGAATTTGATTTGCATATTGTTGATAGAAAGGGAGCTGAGAACCCCGTTGCAGACAAATTGTCTAGGTTAGAGAATGTTCTTGATGACCCACTACCCATTAATGGTAGCTTTCCTGATGAACAATTAAATGTTATAAGTACTTCTCGTAGTACTCCATGGTATGATGATTATGCTAATTATATTGTTGCTAAGTTTATACCACCTAGCTTCACATACCAGCAAAAGAAAAAAAATCTATGACTTGAGACATTACTTTTGGGATGACCCACATCTTTATAAAGAAGGAGTAGATGGTGTTATTAGACGTTGTGTACCTGAGCATGAACATGAATAGATCCTATGCAAGTGTCATTCCCAGGCTTATGGAGGACACCATGCTGGAGATAGAACTGCACATAAGGTATTGCAATCTGGTTTTTATTGGCCTACTCTCTTCAAGGATGCCCGTAAGTTTGTCTTGTCTTGTGATGAATGTCAAAGAATTTGTAATATTAGTAGACGTCAAGAAATGCCTATGAATTATTCTCTTGTTATCGAACCGTTTGATGTTTGGGGCTTTGATTATATGGGACCTTTTCCTGCCTCTAATGGATACACACATATTTTAGCTGTTGTTGATTACGTTACTAAGTGGGTAGAAGCTATTCCAACTAGTAGTGCTGATCATAACACTTCTATTAAAATGCTTAAGGAAGTTATTTTCCCGAGGTTTGGAGTCCCTACATATTTAATGACTGATGGTGGTTCACACTTTATTCATGGTGCTTTCCGTAAAATGCTTCCTAAGTATGATGTTAATTATAGAATTGCATCTCCTTATCACCCATAGTCTAGTGGTCAAGTAGAATTGAGCAATAGAGAGCTCAAATTAATTTTGCAAAAGACTGTTAATAGGTCTAGAAAGAATTGGTCCAAGAAACTTGATGATGCATTGTGGGCTTATAGAACTGCATACAAAAATCCTATGGGTATGTCTCCGTATAAAATGGTTTATGGAAAAGCATGTCATTTACCTCTCGAACTAGAACATAAGGCATATTGGGCTATTAAAGAGCTTAACTATGATTTCAAACTTGCTGGTGAGAAGAGGTTATTTGATATTAGCTCACTTGATGAATGGAGAACCCAAGCTTATGAAAAATGCCAAGTTGTTTAAAGAAAAAGTTAAAAGATGGCATGACAAAAGGATACAAAAGCATGAGTTTAATGTAGGTGATTATGTATTGCTATACAATTCTCGTTTAAGATTTTTTGCAGGAAAACTTCTCTCTAAATGGGAAGGCCCCTATGTTATCGAAGAGGTCTATCGTTCCAGTGCCATAAAGATAAACAACTTTGAAGGCACAAATCCGAAGGTGGTAAACAGTCAAACAATTAAACATTATATCTCAGGTAATCCCATAAATGTTGAAACCAATATTATTGAAATCGTAACCCCGGAGGAATACATAAGGGACACCTTCTAGACCATTTCAGACTCTGAAAAGGAATAGGTATGTGGTATGGTAAGTAAACCGACTCCAAAACAATTTTAAGGCAATATTTCTCCGTCTTGGAATATTTAGAAAAATAGAAAAATAAGTAGCAGTCCCGGAAGGACACGAGGGCCCCATGAGGGTGGTGGGCGCGGCCTACCCCCTGGGCGCGCCCCCCTACCTCGTGAGCACCTCGTGTGCCTTCCGGACTCTGTTTTCTTACACGATACGTATTTTGGTTGGTAAAAATTCATTATATAACCTCCCGAAGGTTTTGACTCCCGTATCACGCAAACCTCCTCTGTTCTTGTTTCGAGCTATTTTCTGTCAGGGTTTTCCAGGCTAGGCATCATGTCGTATCCCTCCTCCAACAATGGTGATAACGATGCTTGGCTGATGAAGATAGATCTGAAGAGGGAAGAACCCACGAGGGTCAACAAGGATGAAAGGATCAAGAAGGCCACAGAGGATCAAGCTCCAGCAGCAAAAGACATCCTTCAACTTGATCATAACTATCTTACCCCAACTGAGATCGAAGCTTTCAAGATGATTGAGTTAGCTCGTATACAAAACAAGTATCTCACACAAGAAAATATTTTGTTGAAGGAGCATATTGTTGCACTCAAGGGCATTATTCGCAAGCTGGAGGACCTCTTACGCTCGATGTGCGGTTATCCGTCACCTCCACCTTCTTCACCGACAAAGGAGACATAATCACATGGGTATGGGCACTCCCCTTGGCAACTGCCAAGCTTGGGGGAGGTGCCTCGATATCGTATCACAATCACAACTCCTATCATTACCGTTTTTCTTAGTTCGATCCTATTAGTAGTATCTTGATCTAGTATAATAAAGTTTATGGCATGATCTAGTTTTGAGTTTGCTTTATGATCTCTCTTTGTAATCGAGTCCGTGAGCTATATATAATAAAGATTAGTGTTGAGTCAAGGGCTTGATTATTTTGCCATGATCGTGGGTGAATAAAAGAAAAGAGAAAAAGAATAAAAAGAAACAAAGAGTTTATATTGATCTTATTGAGAGTAATGACTTCACATAGAAAGAGTATGATGATTAATAGTTGTTGGGAGTTGGCATACATAGCTTTGGTCATTGTTGCAATTAATAGGAAGTAATAAGGAAAGAGAGGTTTTCACATATAGATATATTATCATTGACATCTTTTATGATTTGGAGCACTCATTAAAATATGACATCCTAAAGGGTTGATGTTGGACAAGGAAGACAGCGTAATGAGTTTTGTCTTTCTTATATCTGAGATAAAGTATGTTTTCATGGATCCTCTAACTTGTTGAGCTTGCCTTTCCCCCTCATGCTAGCCAAATTCTCAGCACTAAGTAGAAATACTACTTGTTCTTCCAAATACCCTTAAACCAGTTTTGCCATGAGAGTCCACCATGTCTACCTATGGATTGAGTAAGATCCTTCAAGAAAGTTGTCATCGGTGCAAAGCAATAAAAATTGCTCTAAATATGTAATATTGATTGGTGTGGGAGAAATAAGCTTTATACGATCTTGTGAGTGGAAGTAATAAAAGCGACAGACTGCATAATAAAGGTTCATATCACAAGGGGCAATATAAAGTGACGTTCTTTCGCATTGAGATTTTATGCATCCAACCATAAAAGCGCATGGCAACCTCTGCTTCCCTCTGCGAAGGGCCTATCTTTTATTATTATCTTCTACCTTATGCAAGAGTCACGGTGATCTTCACCTTTCCCTTTTCATTTTATCCTTTGGCAAGGTCAGCATGATGGAAAGAACATGATATATATATATATATATCTAATTGGATGTAGGGGAGCATGAACCATTACTATTGACATTACCCTTGAGGTAAAAGGTTGTGGGGCAAAACTATAAGCCCCTATCTTTCTCTGTGTCCGATTAAAACTCCGTAACCACAAGTATTGCGTGAGTGTTAGAAATTATGGAGGACTAAATGATAGTTGAGTATGTGGACTTGCTTTTTAGCTCTGACATAGACTCTTTCCGATGTTATCATAAATTGCAATTGCTTCAATGACTAAGATTATAGTTTGTCGGAGCCCAATAAGGTTTATGATTTATACTTTTGCATTGTGAATAGATCATCACTTGAACATAAGTAATCACATGACAAAATCTATATATGTTGCTGTTATGAGAATAATCATGATGCCTTCATGTTCGTATTTTATTTTTATCGACGCCTCTACCTCTAAACATGAGGACATATTTATTGTTATCGGCTTTTCGCTTGAGGACAAGCGAGGTCTAAGCTTGGAGGAGTTGATACGTCCATTCTGCATCATGCTTTTATATCGATATTTATTGCATTATGGACTGTCATTTCACTTTATGTCACAATACTTATGGCTATTCTCTCTTATTTTACAAGGTTTACATAAGGAGGGAGAATGCCGGCAGCTGGAATTCTGGGCTGGAAAAGGAGCAAATATTAGAGACCTATTCTGCGCAACTCCGAAAGTCTTGAAACTCCACGGAACATCTTAAAATAAATAAAGAAAAATCCTCGCCAAAGATGAAGGCTAGGGGGCCCACACCCTGCTCACGAGGGTGGGGGGCGCGCCCCCTACCTCGTGGGCCCCCTGGTGGGTCTCCGACGTCCATCTTCTCCTATATGAAGTCTTTTGATGAGAAAAAACCAGAAGGAACTTTTCGGGACGAGACTCCGCCGCCACGAGGCGGAACCTTGGCGGAACCAATCTAGAGCTTCGGCAGAGCTGTTCTGCCGGGGATACTTCCCTCCGGGAGGGGGAAATCATCACCATCGTCATCACCAACGCTCCTCTCATCGGGAGCGGGAAATCTCCATCAACATCTTCACCAGCACCATTTCATCTCCAAACCCTAGTTCATCTCTTGTATCCAATTCTTGTCTCAAAGTCCGGGATCGGTGCTAGTAGGTTGCTAGTAGTGTTGATTACTCCTTGTAGTTGATGCTAGTCGGTTTATTTGGTGGAAGATCATATGTTCAGATCCTATATGCATATTATTACCCCTCTGATTATGAACATGAATATGCTTTGTGAGTAATTACGTTTGTTCCTGAGGACAAGGGAGAAGTCTTGCTATTAGTAGTCATGTGAATTTGGTATTCGTTTGATATTTTGATAAGATGTATGTTGTCTAGCCTCTAGTGGTGTTATGTGAACGTCGACTACATAACACTTCACCATTATTTGGCCCTAGAGGAAGCCATTGGGAAGTAATAAGTAGATGATGGGTTGCTAGAGTGACAGAAGCATAAACCCTAGTTTATGCGTTGCTTCGTAAGGGGCTGATTTGGATCCATATGTTTCATGCTATGGTTAGGTTTACCTTAATACTTTTGTTGTAGTTGCGGATGCTTGCAATAGAGGTTAATCATAAGTGGGACGCTTGTTCAAGTAAGAACAGCACCCAAGCACCGGTCCACCCACATATCAAATTATCAAAGTACCGAACGCGAATCATATGAACGTGATGAAAACTAGCTTGACGATATTCCCATGTGTCCTCGGGAGCGCTTTTCCTATTATAAGAGTTTTTTCCGGCTTGTCCTTTTCTACAAAAAGGATTGGGCCACCTTGCTGCACTTTATTTACTTTTTTTACTTGTTTCTCGTTACAATTTATCTTGTCACAAAACTATCTGTTACCACTTATTTCAGTACTTGCAGAGAATACCTTGCTGAAAACCGCTTATCATTTCCTTCTGCTCCTCATTGGGTTCGACACTCTTACTTATCGAAAGGACTAAGATAGATACCCTATACTTGTGGGTCATCAAGCGCTGCTGCCAAGAGTGTATCTCCCCTTGCTGGAATAGTGGCCCGTAGAGCTGGTGTTGCTAGGAAGGATCCTACTTTAAATTCTGGCAATGTTACAAGAACGAAGCGTGTACTGAGAGGTCCTATAAAGTTTTGCTCCCCTGTGCAGCAGCTTTTCCCTCATAAATTCCCTCACATGGACAGCGCTCGCAAGTTGTACAATCTATTGCTTAGTGATGAAGGACGTGAGAAGTATGCCGAGTGAGTATCTCTCATTATGTTTCCTCTTCTTTTCTTCTGTTGTTTCTAACTGCTAGATAAGTTTGACCTTAACTGCTCTTTTTTATACAACTTGAACTGCTATGAATGCCTTATCTTGCTTCCCCTCCTTATTGTTCTTGTGTGTGCTGCAGGGCTGCATTCTCAATGATACCTTAGCCCGATGACAGCATAACTACCTTCACTGGGAAACGCATCTAGGAAGTTTTTGCACCTGGGCAAATGATGGAGGGAGATGTAATGGACTCCCTCATTGATGATTGGAAGCAAGATCCCGAGAGAAATGCTGATTTTGCATCTGGAAATAGGGTATTGCTGAGTCCATATTTCATCACGGTAATCAATCAGATTGTTTGTTTCTATGAAACATGACTACCTATTGTTTTACCAGTTTTAATAATACTTTGCTTGTTGATCGTTTCCCCCTTGTCTATTTCTTTTTGGCTTTTTTGCAGGTTGTGCTTGGCTGTACATTTTACGGTGATGAAGATAAATAGTTTAATGTGGAGAGTGCGGCGAGAGAGTTCAAGAGCTATCTTAAAGATAAGGAAGACTTGCTCAGTCTGACCTTGTGAGATCTACTAGCTGATTTCCTGTTTTATTTTGTTTGATGTGATGCTGGTTTTTATTTTGAATATTTAATATCTCTTTTTTGGTCATTTGTTTTTGGATCATGATGCCTCTATTTAAACCTATGGTTTTATCAAAGGATCAGAAAGTGAACCACTTTTCCTTATATGTCATGAATTGGTACCGAAGTAGAGTTGACATCCTTGACTCTTTACCTTATAAGAAGAACCATCGTCCTTCAAAGGACACCTATCATAAAGACTGCGAGAAGATTGTGAGTGACATTTATTATCTGTAGTCGATTAAGTTCTCCGCATATTTGTTTCTGCTTTTCTGAGACCTAAAAATGTGTGGTTTCTTTTCTTTTTTTACAGATCTCTAGATTGGTCCAAGTAATGAAGGCCGTGTATGGTGATGCTCAGTATAATGCGAGCAAACAACCTAAATGGGAGGTTTTTGCAAAGAAACCAATGTTTGTCAAGGTTCCACTTCAAGGGGCGAATGAATGTGGCCATTAATATACTGTGAAGTATGCGAGAACCTATGATGGTGAAAAGATCGTTGAGAACATTCAAAATAATGACGTGGGTTCTAGTTGAGCTTTTCACTTTCTGTGTTTGGCCGATTGTATATTCTTTTTTTATGTGTCATGATTTTTGATATTTTTTATTGTTTTTCAGCCTCGTATTGTTGATTGGAATGCTCAGGATCTGTATACAGTTGTGTTCAATTGGAATAACCAGGTTATATTGCTGGAGCTTCCCGAGGAGGTTCAGGCTTTGGCTCCTGATGCATAGAAGAAATGGTCATCATTTGCGTAGTGAATGGGATACTTGTGTGATATGTCTCTTGAAACCATTGTAGGCTTTGTTTGTAGTGTTTGGATGTCTTTTCAACTACTATGTAATAACTGGTACAATTTGTGATATTTTTAACTGTGGCACAATGTTGAACAAACTTTTTTCCATGATGATAGTGTGGTTGAATAGCTGTTTCACTTGTGTATGTTTCATTGGGAATTCGTTTTGGTTAAGTTTTATTTTTTGTACTGAAGTCTTATACACTAGTTGAACTGAAAACACCTTTTTTCAAGTGCATTACGAGTTGTTCCTAAAAAAAGTGAGATTTATTTTATTTTCATCTGTCCCAACCTAAGTTGGACCTTTATAGTTTCTGTACCCTCTTTTCTTGTACTTATGGTATAGTTCTGTGAGTACTAAATTTGTAATCTCATTCAGCATAAGGCTTTTAAAATTTGGTGTCACAATAGCAATTGTGGATCTAGCATGAGTGGAGTGACGCTTCCTTGTTATGTAGAACTGATGTCATATAATGTATTAGAACTGAATTTTTTTCGGGATTGAGATTATTTACGACGAAATTGCTATGTGATCTCTAGCCAGATTTTATTTAAGTATAAGAAATTTAGCAAAATTGAGATCCAAATTTTTGTTTGAACTTCTTGAATTTTAGTAGTTGAACTTCATAGTAAAAGTTAAAGCACTGGTTTAAATTAGCTACATTTAACAGATAGCCCTATTAACTTCATAATTACTTCACTGGTCAATGTGGACTGATGCTTCTGTTGTTTGTTTTTATGAATTTTTGTCCTTGGTTGAACTGTAATCTATCTGGTTGAGTCTTGGCCCTCTTTCTCAAGGCATTGATTGGTATCATCATAGCACTTACCAAATAAACTAAGTTGTACTGAGATTTCAATTGTGCTAGTACTTTGATCATTTTTTGTGTTGTTTGAAACTAGTACCTCACTGGTCAATGTGGGCTCATGCTTCTGTTGTCTTTCTTGTGACTTTTCTCCTTGGTCGAACTGATATCTTTTTGATTCAGTTTTGTCCTTCTTTTTTATATGTTATGGTTCTTCTCAAGGAAATATTTGGTATCATCATAGTACTTGTCGTATAGACTAAGTTGTACTGAGATTTTCAATTGTGCTATTACTGTTATTCTTAGTGTGTCGCTGTTTTAGGGAATGCGAGCTGAAGCTTCCCATTCCTTTTTATTTTTGTAGAATGGATGTACTGTGTGTTCAAGATTACCAGTACTTTTCAATCCTAGCAAGCTAGTGACTAGGAAATATGTACTGATGGTTCTCTTCTTTTCCTGTTGCAGTACTTAGTAATTTTGGAACTACTATTAGCATGATGCTGTTAGTACTGAATGTTGACCTCGGCTGTAACTTAGTCTTTTTATTGTTCTTCTGGAACTAAAAACTGATTTTTAGTGTGATAGTACTACCGTACATGACTAAGCTGTAGTGAGCGTCCAAGGCTACTATTTGCTGTTGTCCTTAGTTAGTCTGCCACTGTTTTTTTGTGAAAATATCCATGTGTGATTTGTTGCTCCATGACTAGTGCTGCATAGCAGCCATCAAGTTTCATTCACAACCTACTTCAACTTCAAATGATGGATAAAGAAAATAGGAAGCTAGCAGACTTGTCGAACGACATAAGCAAATGATGTACTTGATAGACATAGGCAAACTTGTTCAAACCCTGACACACATAACATAAGGAAGCTGGTTCAACTTAACGAAAGCAAACTAAAAATCTGAAACAACAAGATTAAGGACAAGCAGAAGCGCGAGCAGCACGAAGGCAGACTTTCATGTCTCTTCATCCCGCAAAGTGACAGTGGTACTAGGGGTCATCCTCCTGCTCTTTTCAAATTTCCAAACCTATTGTGATGTTGTCGATTATCTTCCATGACTTGTAGGTGGCGTACGCATCTATTCCTGCGTACTCGATGAGCTTGTCTGGCACCGGGCTGATCCCCCACAGTTTGTGGTCTTCCTCCGTGTCGATCTTCTTCTTCATGCCTTTGTAGAATGGGTGGATGACGCTGGCTGCAACATCGGCTAAGGAGTTGTACAATTTCCTGGTGGTTGGAACTTTCCACTTGTGCTGCATGTCGATAAAGTTGTTGGGGTTGGTCTCCAAACCAGACTTGTTCAACATCCGCTTGTCACCTTCAATGCTGAAACCGTCAAACGTGTACAATTTCTCCTCCTGGAGGAACTCTTTGAGGCGCTTGGGCCTGCAAGGGGGAGACACATTTTGAAGATTTAATTCTTTTGTTTTTTGGTTTACGAGTGACAATCCATGAGGTAGATGCTTATATAGTATAATTCATGGATGAATGTAGTTCAGAAACTAGTACACAATGTTCTGAAATTAAATTCAACTACACCATGTCATTTTTCTTTTTTGGTATCTTCAATGCTTCACCAAATGGTTCACCAAGTTCAAGAACCGATAACCAGAGTAAATGATCTATGTGCTACTTAGTTCAAGTTTAGTTTTCTTTTTGTTGAATAAAATACCTATACCATTGCTTCACCAAGTTCTTACTTCATTTTTTGCTACTGAAAATTACATCAGACCAGGTTCAGAAACTACTTCTGTACATGAAGTTTAAAAACATCTTTTAATACATCGATTCTATAAACTATACTAGTGCATCAAGATCAGAATCTATGCAAGTACATCAAGTTTAGAAATTAATTTGGTGAAACAATTTTCAGATGCTAATCCAGTGCATCAGTTTCAGATGCTAATCTGGTGAAACAATCCACTTCACAATTTCAGAAATGCATGCGTGCATCCACTTCACAAACTATAGTAGTTCATCTAGTTGGGAAACACGTTTAATGAAATTTTTAGGGACTAGTACTAGTAGAACAGATGAATGAACAGTAGTATGGGTTACCAGTTTGTGGCGGCTGCGATGTGGTACACCAAGCAGAGTTCCTCCACGCACAACTGCAGGACTGCTACCATCTGGGGAGGTTCATCTTCGCTGGTGTACTCCACATCAACTCCGATGAAGCTAGGATACAAGCCGCCGCCCTTCATCCTGAGCCTGCTCATCATCTCGTTGGCCTTTTATGGTTTGCTAGTGCAGACAATCTCCAGTGTCTCCTCGTCGTGGAGCTCAACCCCTGTGAGGGTTTTGGTGTATGCGCACTTCTCGCTGGGGACGTGAACGTCATCGAGGTTGTTGCTCTTGTCGGACGTCTCGCCATGATGATGCTTGGCGGACGGTTCCTCCGGCATTGCCCTCCTCCGGAGACTCTGGGCTTGGGAGAGAGAAGTTTCTTGTTTGTCTGCAGTCGAGATGGAAGCGGCAATGATGGTTCTGGGAATGAGGCAGAGATGGAAGACAATGGGTTATTTCCAATGCGTGGACGGGGATGTGTGGGAGGCAGTTCGTCAGGGACGTGGGTGTAGTGGTCGTGGGTCGCCGTTTGCAATCCCTTGTGGCAACCACCCAGTGCCTGGCGCGGGTGGTGGCCTGGAAAAACCAACCGTCCAAGTCAAGGGTTTTTACTGTCGCATTGGCCCATCTTGTCAAGCTGTACTTATCAGCTGCTTATCCCACTTGCACATCTCAGGGGTGGTGATGATGGCATTTTGCACTGTTTATGTGACGCATGCTTTGTGATGGTTTTCCTTGTGGAGGTTAAGTTTTGTTTTCCACTGAAGTCTTATACACTAGTTGATCTCAAAACATTTTTCAGTGCCCTGGGAGTTGTTGCTCAAAACTGGGACTTATTTTATTTTCATCTGTCCCAACCTAAGTTAGGCCTTTATAGTTTTGTATTGTCTTTTTAGTGCACTTATGGTTTAGAGCTGTGAGAACTGAATTGTAATTTCATACAACGTACAGTTTTGAAATTTGGTGTCACAGTGGTTTGAGTGGCCTGACTGTTCCTGCTTTTTTAGTACTAACATCATATGTATGTTTAAATTGAGTTTTTTGGGGGGGTTGAGATTATTTACGACGAAATCGTTCGTTGAGGTGTGGATGGATTTTATATTAATAAGAAATTTAGCAGAATTGATAAACAAAATCTATTTGAACTTATTTCATTTTAGTAGTTGAACTTGTCAGATTTTATATAAATAACAAATTTAGCAGAACTGACAAACATTATCTATTTGAACTTCTTGCATTTTAGTAGTTGAACTTGAAAGTAATATTTAATTCGGTGTTTTAAATTATGTACATTTAACAGATAGGCTATTAAGTCTTTGCTTTTTAGAGTTTTGTTGTTTTTGTATCATATTTTTTCCTTTTTTATCATCCGTGGTGCAGAGCTAAAATTATCTTTATTTTAATTTTTTGTATTTAAAATTATTGCCTGTGAACTAGTATTTGAACTTTTATATTTTCATTTTTCGGAAATTTTTTTGTAGTTTATATTTCTTTGCCCCGCACTCTGCTTTGTTTAAGTGTCCTTATTGGTGGGGTGTTTGTAGACGATGGAGGCTATTGGGCCGTTTTTCGCCCCAAATGGCCCGCGCGGGCGATTTGGGAACTGCTGGATGTGCGTGTGCTCTAGGTTTAGTCCCACCTCGCTAAGGGAGGAGGCTCTCGACCTGTTTATGAGCGCGGCCGAGTCCTACTGGTCGAACTCCTCAGAATACTTACCTGAGCGCTTATACACGACACTCTCTCTCTCTTTCTCATGACCTGTGGGGCCCTGGTCGGCTGGCCCTGTGTTGTGCGGATTACTAGGGATTCACCGACGGTTCCACTGTGGGCTCGAGTTCAAGTATCTAGCAGCATCAGGGCCTGCCTGTCCTTGGGCGGTCAATTTTTACTTTTTTTGTTTGAATCTAGTACTTGACTCCACAAGTAACTTGGACTGATACTTTTTGTTCTATTTCTTGTGAGTTTTGTGGAAGTGTTATTTTTTTTTCATTTGAGTTTTTGGCTTCTTTTTGTGTTTGTTTTTGTGATTATTCTCAAGGGTCCTCTGGTATCATTTTCAGCACTATGGTACTTGCGTGTAGACTAAGTTGTACTGATAGTCCATTCATAGTAGCACTTATGTTCTTAGTCTGACATTTTTTGGGGGGATTATGAACTGATGCTTCTTTGTACTTTTTATTGTAGTAAGTATGTATTGTCCGATCAAGTGTACTAGTACTGTCATTCTTAGTCTGCAAGTGACCAACATAAGTGTGTGCTGATGCTTCTTAACTTTTTCTGTTGTAGTACTTGTTAATTTTCTAGCAGCTACATATGAATGAGAACAGTACATGAAGTACTAAGAATTTCTGCTTCAACTTTTGAAGCGTTGTTAAGCAACTTAAATTGTACTGATTGTTTTCAACATTATGTTTTCTATACAATATTGAATCGAAACTACACATGGAACATCGTTGTGTGATTAGTTGCTTCATAACTAGTACTAAAGAGCAGCCACAAAGTTCCATTCAGAAGCTACTTTGAATTTGAAATGATGGATTAACAAAATACGAAGCTACCAAACTTATATAATGAGATAAGCAAAACAATGTACTTGATGACATAAGTAAACTTGTTCAACCATGATAAGCACGGCATAATCATACTGGTTCAACCCAACAGGAGCAAACTACGATTTTGAAACAACAAGATAAAAAGGCAAGCACAAGCAGAAGCAAAATGAAGGAAGGCTTTGATGTATCTTCATCCCTAAAAGGGGCAGTCGTAGTGGGGACAGCCTCCCGCTCTTTTGAAATTTCCCAACCATTTGTGATGTTGTCGATCATGTTCCATGACTTGTACGTGGCATACACATCTACTCATGCGTACTCGATGAGATTGTCTGGCAGCGGGCTGATCCCCCACCGTTTTTGGTCTTCCTATGTGTCGATGCTCTTCTTCATGCCTTTGTAGAATGGGTGGATGACGCTGGATGTAACATTAGTCAAGGAGCCGTACTCTTTTCCGGTGTACGGAACTCTCTAGATGCGCTAAATGTCGATGTACTTGTCAGGGTTGATCTCCAAACCAGACATCTTCAGCTTCTCTTTGTCGCCTTCAATGCTGAAACCGGCAAATGTGAACAAGGGGAGAGACATTTGGAAGATTAGAATTACTTTGATGTTTGAATTATTCATTTTTTGTTTTGTTTTACAAGCAATGAATCCATGAAGTAGATGCTTATATAGCATAATTAATGGATGAATGTACTTCATAAACTAGTAAACAAAGTTCTGAAATTAAATTCAAGTACATCATGTTATTTTTCTTTTTGGATTATACATAGTTTGAGTCAATGTTGTATGTGCTGCTTTAGTACTAGTTTAGTTTACTTTTGCTGAATAGGACACCACATACCAGTGCTTCACCAAGTTCTTAATTTTTTTGCTTATGAAAATAACATTAGACCAAATTCAGAAACTACTTCACTACATCAAGTTCAGAAACATCTTTTTAATACATCGAGTACAGAAACTACACTATCGGATCAAGATCAGAAACTATAATAGTACATCAACTTCAAAAATTAATCTTCTGCGACATTTTTCAAATAGTAATCCAGTGCATCAAGTTCAAAAATACAGTTATAGTGTATCTACTTGAGAAAATGCAGTAGTGCATCCACTTTCACAAACCACACTAGAACATCTAGTTGGGAAACAAGTTTGATAAAATTTTCAGGATACAGTACTAATTAAACAGATGAACCAAACAAGGCAAATGAGTAGGATGGGTCACCATTTTGTGGCCGCTGCGATGTGGTACACCAGGCAGAGTTCCTCCAGGCACAAATGCAGGACTACTGCCATCTGGGGAGGTTCGTCTTCCCTGGTGTACTGCAGACCAACGCTGACGATCCTACGACGCAAGCGGCCAACCTTCTTCCAGAGCCCGGAGATCATCTCGTCGGCCTTGTCTGGTTCGCTGGTGCAGATGATCTCTAGCGTCTCCTTGCCGTGGAACTCAACCCCTGTGAGGGTTTTGGTGTACTCGCGTTCTCGCCGGGGACGTGAACGTCGTCGAGGTTGCTACTCTTGTCGTACGTATCGCCATGATGACGCTTGGCGGATGGTTCCTCCGGTGACTGTGGGCTTGGGAGAGAGAAGTTTCTGGTTTGCCCGCAGTTGAGATGGAAGCGGCGATGGTGGTTTTGGGAATGAGGCAGAGATGGAAGACAATGGGTTATTTCCAGTGCGTGGACGGGGATGTGTGGGAGGCGGTTCATCGGAGACATGGGTGTAGTGGTCGTGGGGTCGCCATTTGCAGTCCCTTGTGGCAACCGCCGAGTGGGTGGCGCGCGTGGTGGCCTGGAAGAACCAACCGTCCAAGCCAATTTCTTTGCAGGGTATTAATCTAGTCGCACTGAGTAGTCTTGTCAAGCTGTACTTATCAGTTGCTTGTCCCACGTGCTCGTCTCAGGGTCGATGGTTGGCATTGTACTGTCGCACTGATCCGTCTTGTCAAGCTATACTTATCAGCTGCTTATCCCACTTGCGTGTGTCAGGGTTGGTGATGATGGAGGTTTGTACTCCTCTACTGTGGGTACTTGGACTAGTGATTGAAGTGTAATTGAGCTTACCAAATACCAGTCAGATTGTGTGTGTCATGCTAATCTTATTAATTTTTTTGACAGGATTGTTTATATCAACATAATCTTTGAAAGTATTTTACAGATAAATTAGTTTTTCATCAGTACAGGTGTATTATATTTGCACTTCCAATTTTTTCTGTTTGCTTGAGGTAATTATTTTTATGTACTGATGGACTTTCTGAACTAGGACTGGCAGAACCAGACATAGCTTGTTTTGACATAGCTTGTTTTTGAAATGATATATTTTGAGGCGTTCACGGGTGTGCTTACCCTGCCTTTCACTGACGAGTGAGAATTATCAGTACTGGTGTACTACAAGAGTTTAAATTTCCTTAACATATTTTTGCTGAGTTATTGGTCGACAGTAGTGTTGGCGTTACATAAATCCAGATAAGTTTTTTGAAATATATTTGTGACTGCATTCAAAAGGATTATCAAATGGTTTACATAATAATGTCACTTGTCCAGTGGGCACAAATCACAAATTATATCTTAACTATAGTACTGATCGAGAAATCGATGATAAAGCTAAATAAGTTTTGGTAACGACAGTGTTTCTGATATGTTTCCTCATTGTGTACCGAGGCAACTGAGAGTACAAGCTTATTTTTCAGTTAACGCAGCAGCATAACCACTATGGATTTTTTTAGTTTGAGCTCCTTCTAACTCGCCCCAAATGTTGTCCCTTGCCGGCACCCTTTCCTAGTCGAGCCATGGCAGCTTCATCATCAGTTTCAGTTTCCCCGTCCCCGATACTGTCATCTTCATTGTCTTCGTCTGATTAGTTCTCATTCTCGTCAAACTCTTCTTCTTCATCATCTTCTTTTGATTTTTTGGAACTCTGGACCTTGCCCTATTTCTGTTCAGCGCCATTGACCTCCATGCCCACTTTGCATGTGCGGGCATTATGTTCGTCAGTTCCCCCACACTTGCGGCAAGTGTAGCTGTTACGTGTGTCGTCTCCATTGGTAGAAACCTGGGCGTCTCCAATCTTCTTATGTAGATTTTTCTTGTTGACAATGGCATCTATGCGGAGTAGGCATGTGCGGTAATTATGATTGGTCACGACGTTGCAGAATCCGCATGTCCTTATCCCAAGAGGTTTGCCGTCCGGGCGAAATTCCACGCGCCCGATGGGGCATGGCGGCTTTTTGGCTGCTGCTTTTGCTGCTTTCGCTGCTTGGGTCTTACTCTTCCTCCTCTTTGTGTTTGAGAATATGGGTGGTTTAATTACCCTTTCCTGCTGCTGCTGGTAGGATGTCCTGTTGTCATGTCATTCGCCTACAGCACCATCAAGCTTATGATCTTGCATGTGAGCATGTTGCAGCTCTTGAGTTTGTACATGGGCAAGCTCTAGTTGCTGTTGCTCCTCTTCCTCGTTGTCGAAGGGGTCAATAACTCCCAGATGGTTCATCTCGGATAAGATTGTAGCAATATCCTTCTCAATGGCTTCATTGTCTGCGAGACCTCCATTTTCAGCAGAATGCATGGCATCGAGTTCTTGTTCAAGTTTGTCCATGACGACCCATGACCTCGCCATTTGCTCTTGGCTTCTCAAGATTTTTCTATGCACCCTCATGTTCAGCTGCAGAAGTGAGCTTTCAATGCAGTATTGGGATGCCTTTTTTGATGCTACTATCCTCAAGTCATTTCTGTTGAATTTTGGCTGGATGTTCGGGCGTTTGGTGTATCTCCTGAGGATGTATTTCTCTGGAACGCTGACAGCCTTAATTGTTTGCATCATGCAAATGACATGCACGTAGAAAATACTTGTATTTTTGGAAGATGTGCATGTTTTTGTCATTTCTTTCAAACAAAAACTTTGCAAAAATAAGTAGTACAAGATGTAACATCTTTTTTTAGTCCTCACCTGTGTGGTCCCATAGCTTGCACTCGCAATCATATATTTATCCCACAGGGTCTACAACAACTTGGAACGCATGATGAGACCACGCAGACAGTTTTTGCGGGTTGGTGTAGCACACGAGGTACTTTGTGGGCTCTTCCGTCTCTGTCGCCGTGAAGAGTGTGCTCAGTTTTAGCCTTTTTCTGATCTCGCTGTACACAGCTTGTTAGTAAAGCTTTGCCATCTGGGTGTCAAACCCATAGAAGGTCAGCGTGTTTTGTTCCTTCTGCCCATGCAAGAATGATGACCCAATTATTAGTTTTCTCGCAGCAAAAACTTGTCTAACTAATAAAGTTTTACTTTAGTTAGCATGTTATTTTGTCTTACGACGGGTGATAGAGCTATACCCCGTTACCCATTGTCTCCTGGTTCTCTGTCTGCCTCCTGGTTTTGACGCAGGAGTTTATCTGGTTGACAAACCGGTGTAGGTTTTGTCTCTCACTTACGAAGTTCTTCTTGAGCACATAGTTCATGCTCTCGCTTCGTTGTGTGGACGTCATTTTGGCGCATAAAATTTCTTTGAAGTAGGCTGATATCCATCTCTCACGCTCGTTCCACATGGCCACCATCGTGGCATCATCATGGAGGTTGCACTTATCCATGAGTCTTTTCCAGGCAGCCTCAAACTCAGTTGGCATGATGGGCCAGTTGAGGGTTGATGTGAATTCATCCTTAAAGTTTTCGTGCATGTTGTACAGGTATGCGAGGTGTTCCCCGTGCTTCTTCATAATGTTCCAGCAGCACAGCTTGTGTACTGTGTTCTTGAAAGCATCTGGGATCGCCAAAGCCATTGTCGGGCACTAGTCTGGTAATGAGAAAAGAGGCGTGGAGTGGTCAGCAGATGGTAGTGCATATATACAAATAGAACTGACACAACATTTTTACTGTGTTATTTTCCTTTTTGGGGGGTGGGGTGGTGGTTGGGGGTGGTTTTGGCGGTTGTACCTGTGAGGATGCATGTAGGAACCTTCCCTCTCATGCACCTTAAAAATGTCTTGAACAACCATCTGAATGAATCTGCATCCTCATCTCTTATCAGGGCAAAAGCAAAGAATGTAGTCTGTAAGTGGTTGTTAGTACCCACAAACACCCCAAGTGGCATATGGTACTTGTTCGTCTTATATGTGGTGTCAAACTTTATGCAGTCACCAAAGTCCTGATACACCCCTCGGCAGCTTGCGTTCGCCCAGAATATGTTCTTAACACTGCCGGACTCATCAAGTTGCATGTCACAGAAGAATTCCCTGTTTATAGCTTTCATCTCCCTAAAGAAGTTGACAGTCTTTAGGACGTCGTCCACATCATCCATCCTTGAATTCTTTGCTTTGCTGCATATTAAAAGTGAACAGTCATTCAAAAATGCATGTTGAACTAGCGTCAGGTCATGCGTTGCGTAATATGTTTGTACTGACAGAGGAAAAAAGACAGAGGGGGTTTATGGGAGGAGAACAAGTTCGTACTTACATGTTAATCAGTTCTTTGGCATTCATTTTGAGGAAGTAGCTACCGGGGTCATCACCGCCCAGTATGCTCATGATTTGCGTGTGTTCAATGCCTTTGAACTGCAGGTACTTGACGTACTCCAAGATTGTTTTGTCAAAGTTTTTGTAGGAGTGCAAGAAGACAAGCATTTGGGGGTGAGCTGTAGCCTGTGGTTGTGTTCCCATACTATCTCTTTTACGACAAGTGTTCCATCATTTTCCCTCTTCAGCCCCATTTTAGCCCTGCAGTTAGTCCTGGCTGTCATCTTGTTCTGCTATCTATTTGTTTTTGACACCTTCAATTCATAGACTCCATAGCATGTGCAATAAAGGTAGACTCTGGTCTCAACCTTGGAGCCTTCCCTGACAGCAAAACCCGCGTGCTTTGCATAGACATTGTAGAAGTCCTTTGCTTCTTTGAAAGTTTCAAAGCACATCTCTAGCCTTGGTAGAGCGTAAGCTTCAATGTTAGGTGGCTGCACGCAATAGTGAGCAAACAAAAACGCAGTTATGAAAATGTTAGATGGGGTGGTCATAGTACAATTGTATGGACTGTGCTTGTATGTTTTTTCTGAATGGATACTTACCTGTGTATAGCTCTGTGCTGCCTCCGGTGTTTGCTGTTCACCCTGGTGTATGGGCGCGGGTGATGTCACCCTTGGCACAAGCAACAATGCATCTCTTGGAGGGAGCAATGTTGATGAAGCTCTTTGTCTCTCACTGTACGACCGTCTTGCCTCAGATTCGTTGTGAGGTTGCTCCTGTCTATATGGCTCATATCTTGTACTTTTCACCCTGCTAGAGTGGCCAAAATTTCTGTCTCTTTGGCCTAGTCTTCCCGTCGCAACTGCTTTTGCAGCACAGATGATTGATATTAACGGAGCGACTGGTGGAAGCCTATGTGTCCTTGCCTTTCTGCATGTGCTAGGGAAGGAAAACATTTGTTGTTGGGAAATTGTTGACCTTGTTGCAACCTAGCAGTGGCAAAGCTTGTATTCCCAGATTTCGGTGTTTGCTGCATAGAAGAACCTGTCCGTGCTTTTGATGATTCTGGTGTAGCTTGAAATCTGCATGTATTGTTGAAGTATCCAGGTGCTATTTCTGGTGTTACCCAACCAGGCGGTGCCCCATATCTGCTTGGCTCATCAAACCCTCGCTGTGTGTGCCACCTTGGCATGTTTCTGCAATGACATTCAACAGTTTCGGGATTAATCTTTTCTGCATTTTCTCGTATACACGCTATGAATAACATGTCATGCCCTGAAGGCAATGTACAAGTTGAACTTGCATCGCTGGGCGTTATTAAACTTTGTTGTCTATTTTTTATGTAGTTTAGTTTCAGTCGAACTGATGAATGTACATGTTTAGCACTGATGTACTGATTTTTAGCACTTCTTGTAAACTGAACGTTGAACTTCATCTGTTATGGAAAGTTTTTTTATCTTTTTCCCTATAACTGATGCATAAACATTTGGTGCACTACTTGCAAACTGAGCATTGAACTTCAGAGATGTATGGATATGCATATATATAAGACTGATGCATGTCTTCTCTTTTTTTCATCTATAACTTATGCAACTACACTAGAAGTACTCCTAGTTTATGTATCATTGAACTTACTGTGTAACAAGTGTATATTTTTTTCAACAACATTCTTTTACTAGTTCGAACTGACGCAACTACACGACATGCACTATTAGAAATAACATCATACAACTTGCAGTGGTAGCTGAACCTTATATAAAGCCTAGTAGCTACTTGGGCTGATGCATAAGTTTATGTTTTTTAGCTTGAACTGAAGCTAGCATATTAGAGGTAATGACAGTAACCTCAACATCCAAATTGTGCATCAAGTGGCAGGGGTGTGATGAACTGATGTAAGCATTTGCAATGCACTATCTGCTTCTGCATCATAGGAACATGTGTCACTGATGCAGCACACATGTAGTACTAATGAATCTGATAGTGTAACATGTAGGCAGAGCATAGTGTGTGCAATTTTTAAACTAAATCTTCTTCATAGCAAGACTGATGAACTGACACAAACGTGGTATTTCTCTTCACGCAAACACAGACATGAAAACTTTTTTTGAACTGATTCAATTTTTGAGGAAAATTAGTGTGGGAAGCAGACATCACCTCCAGTGGCATGTTCTTGGATCTGACTTCTTCTTCTTCCTCTCATGGGCGGCTTACTGGCATGTTCTTGGGAGGCGGCGCCATTGATGCAGGCAAGTAGCTTGGGGAGACGATGACGCTCCTGCTTGTGGTGGAGGTCCGGCGATGAGGTCCGGGGAGGCAGCTGTTGGCGGGGATCACGGGCCCGACGAAGGAGCCCCGGCGAGGGAGGAAGGCTGGTGGCGGGGATCACGGCCCCGGTGAAGGAGCCCCGGAGAGGGGGGGAGGCTGGTGGCGGGGATCACGGCCCTGGCAAAGGAGCCCCGGCGAGGGAGGGAGGCAGGAGGCGGGGATCACGGCCCCGACGAAGGAGGGAGGTAGGAAGCGGGGATCACGGCCTCGTCGTTGGATCCGTCACCGAGGAATGGGATGGCGACGGCGGATCCGTCGCCGGCCAGTCACGGCGCCGCAGGCTCCCTCGCTCCGGCTGCCGCCGTCGCTCGCTCACCCACGACAACTGCCTCCGGCGGAAAAAGGTATAGAGAGCAAATCACACGGCTTATTAGCAGCAATCGTCTGTGTTATTATTGGTCTTCGCACACAATACTAATTATGGACCTGTTTGCCACGTATCACACACATCTTGTTCAGTTGAACTTTTTCTATTGCTTTGGCTCATCGCAAACAGTTCATCAGAGTGAACTGTATGCTCTCCATCGGACACACCTTGATCTGGCTGACTGTTTCTATTGTGTTGCCTAATCACATACAGTTCATCCTAGTGAATTGTATGCCTTATATCGCACACCCCCCTCATCTGGCTGCCCATTATTGTTGTTCTACCTCATCGCAAATAGTACTGCTGGATTAACCGTTTGCCATGCATCCCACATGCAACTCCAATCTGAATCGTGTTTGATGCCACCGCCATCGCAAACGTTTTGTATCTTTTTTGACAGTTTTATTACATCATTGTTTGTGATTAATGCAACGCACACAGTTTTGATGAAGGGTCTTTGATTGGACTGTCTCGTTTGGACCAACCTGCAGTAGAGAGGGGATGTCAATCCCTTCTTGGTATTGAGATAAATAAAATTGTGGTAGATTGGATAAATAGATCTTGCAAAAACACAAGATATAATAAATAAAGAAAAATTGCAGCAAGGTATTTTGGGGTTTTTGGAATAACAGATCTGAAAACAATATGATAAAAGATAGACCTGGGGGCCGTAGATTTCACTAGTGGCTTCTCCCGAGAAAATAGCATACGGTGGGTAAACAAATTACTGTTGGGCAATTGATACAAGAGAAAATAATTATGACAATATCTGCTACTTCATGAGCTTGCGTTGGTTTTTCCCTTGAAGAGGAAAGGGTAATGCAGCAAACTAGAGATAAGTATTTCCCTTAGTTTGAGAACCAAGGTATCAATCCAATAGGTGGTACACGCAAGTATCCAATCTATGCACTTGCACAAACAATCAAATACTTGCACCCAACGCGATAAAGGGGTTGTCAATCCCTTCATGGTCACTTGCAAG
This sequence comes from Triticum urartu, assembly GCF_003073215.2. Lineage (NCBI taxonomy): Eukaryota > Viridiplantae > Streptophyta > Magnoliopsida > Poales > Poaceae > Triticum > Triticum urartu. Next base: position 311,887,658 of record NC_053025.1, read on the forward strand.
GATGAGATCTGATAGAGATAGATATAAAAGATTGCTAAAACGTAAAAAAAGAAGTAAAAAACAAATAAATGCAGCAAGATATGTTGGGGTTTTTTTGGTTTATAAATCAGAATATATATATGATGGAAAATAGACCCGGGGGCCATAGGTTTCACTAGAGGCTTCTCTCTTGAAAGAAAATAATATGGTGGGTGAACAAATTACTATCGAGCAATTGATAGAAAAGCGCCAAGTTATGACGATATCCAAGACAATGATCGTGAATATAGGCATCACGTCCGTGTCAAGTAGACTGACTCCTGCCTGCATCTACTACTATTAATCCATAGAGTATTAAGTTCATAAGAACGGAGTAACGCCTTGAGTAAGATGACATGATGTAGAGGGATAAACTCAAGCAGTATGATGAAAACCCCATCTTTTAATCCTTGATGGCAACAATACAATACGTGCCTGGCTACCCCTACTATGTCATTGGGTGAGGACGCTGCAAGATTGAACCCAAAATTAAGCACCTCTCCCTGTGCAAGAAGAACCAATCTAGTTGGCGAAACCAAAGCGATAATTCAAAGAGAAATACAAAGATATTTGATCATGCATATAAGAATTCAGAAAAGACTCAAATAATATACATAGATAATCTGATCATAAATCCACAATTCATCGGATCTCGACAAACACACCACAAAAAAAGTATTACGTCGGATAGAACTTCAAGAACATCGAGGAGAACATGGTATTGAAGATCATAGAGAGAGAAGAAGCCATCTAGCTACTATCTATGAACCCATAGGTCTGGGGGTAAATTATTCATGCTTCATCGAAAGGGCAATAGAGTTGATGTAGATGCCCTCCATGATCGAATCCTCCTTTGGCAGGGTGCCGGAAAAGGCCCCAAGATGGGATCTCACGGGAACATAGGTTTGCGGTGGCGGAAAAGTATTTTGGTGGACGCTTCTGGTGGTCTAGGGATATTTTAGGATTTATAGAGCTGAGATTGAGATCGGTGGACTCCCGAGGGGACCACAAGCCAGGGGATGCGCGCCCCTAGGGCATGCCCTGAGGGTTTGTGGAGTCCTCGGGGCTCTTCTGGCCCCCTCTCCATGCTCCGTGGATGTCTTCTGGTCCAAGAAAAATCATCGCCAAAGTTGTATTCCGTTTGGACTCCATTTGATATTCCTTTTCTGTATAACTCAAAAACAAGGAAAAAAATAGAAACTGGCACTGGGCTCTAGGTTAATAGGTTAGTCCCAAAAATTAGGTTAATATTTTAGTCCCAAAAATAATATAAAATAGCTGTCAGTGCCAGGAACGAGGCCGTCGGTGCACCTGGCGGAGGCGGCGCTGCACGAGGAGTTTCGCGTTGGGCCTATGGACATGTGGATCCGAGCATTTTACCCAAAGTATTTCCTTGTGCTGTGCAGGGAGCAGTACACCCACGAGAGGATGGTCCGGCATGGCGGTTTGTCATCTTCGTCGTTCATAGGTTTCACCCTATCACTGTGGCCTTGGTTGCAGCAGGTGCAGGCCACGGGTGCCGCGCTGTTGTTTCTAGTGCCGGTGGCACTGGTGGGCGTGCCGGCGAACACGTGGATGATAAGGACGGGCAACTTCGTGCTCCATGGACTTGGGCTCGTTTTTGGCATTGTGGACAGCACAACTAGGAGGCACGACATGTCGAGTTTCAAGGTGTGGTTGCGTACTGACCGGCCAGATCACATCCCTGAGCAGAGGTGTTTGTTCATCGAGGAGCCTCGTCGGCAGTGGGGCAGGGTCTGGCCACATGCAGCGAGGGCGTCCATGTTGTGGTACAACATTCACATTGTCAAGCTGGCCAAGCCAGTGGTGGACGAGGATGATGATCTCGAGCTATCATCGCCGCCAAGTTCGCCGGTGCCACCGTCTGTGGGTGGTGCTAGTGATGGCTCCGAGGGGAGAGGCCGTCTAGACCATGGTTGAGCTACCGGTGGGCCGGCTGGGTCATCACCGTCGGCACGATGTTCTTCAACGGTGGCGGCTCGGGCAGCGGGTCAAGGGCGCGTTCAAAATAAAGCAGTGTGGCATATGCAAAGTGGCCATGACGTTTGGATAGGGCGGGCAGATGGGACTGCAAGTCCTGTAGGCTGCAGTCGGAGCTTGAGTGGGGAGGCAATTGCGCTAACATCTCGGGGCCAGGTGGCAGGAGAAGCGGTGGCCTACTTGGCGGAGGGTTCTGGAGCTGCCCGTACGGTGTTGTCTTGCGCCTCAGGACGTGAGCTGGAGCCGCATGGTTCGAGCGCCTTCGCGATGGGTTTGCCACCTTTAGTCATGCTTCCCCGCTCACGTGAGTCAGCCCCACAGGAGGTGCTAGGATCGGTGCAGTCTGCAACGGTGATGGCGGCTCAGACAGGATGGAATCTTTTGGTTGGCTCGGTGGAACTGCTGATTGGGTCAACGATGGTGTGTGGCCGGCAGCCGTGCCCATTGGCGGGGAACACTGGTATAGAAGAGTCGGCGACAGAATCCAATGATTTCCATTCATGACAGGATGGGACAAGAATCATGGAGCCGGCTGGGGAACAACAAACGACAGTCAAGGAGTGTTCAGAGCCAGTGGATAGACTGTCCCTAGAGGAGGTGGAACGGGTCACTACAAAAAAATACACTTCCATGATGATACGTGTTTGTTACAGTAGGTCACGTTTTCTGTCATGCATGTACATCCATGAGGATTTTATGACAGAATCAAGATAGTCATACATGTGCTATCGTAGAAGTGTTCCATGACATTACCAAAATTATCATCACCGAAGTGTCCACTTCCATGACGATAAATTGTGTGTTATAGAAGTGCTTTCGTCAAGGGTAATCAACACGTGGCATCCACCATAACGGGCTGCCGTTAAGCATCAGGTTCCTCTTTGGATTCGATAAACCGTTAACAGCCCGGGCCAATGGGGATTTTCCACGTGTAAAATTCTCAATGGCCAGAGAAACCACATGTCAGCTCACCATTGGGATAGATGTCATCCACTCATTGGACCAAAGGCACCTATGATATGTCGACACATGGCACAACCCAACAAAGGCCCATTCGGGTGAAAAGGTCGACCCATTTGACTTGGTCAAAAGGTAGCGGGGCAGCCCACGGAAAGCCTATTAGCGGCCTGTTAGCATATAGCCCATTTACAACCCGCTAACTCACGGCCATTTATGACTTACCCGAATTAGGCCCAATAGCTCATCTGGGCCGTCCAATACGATTCCAATCCATTGTAACTTTCGGACCATTTATGGGCCATGACGTCTTTTGGCCCATAGGAGGGCCTTTGTAACTCTAGGCCCATCGAAGGCCCAAGATGAAACTGCCCATAATGAACAGTGTATCGCTTTATACCCATTAACGGCCCATTATTTTGTTGGTCGTTTCCAGCCCGTGTTAACTTTCGGCCTTATAAAGGCCCATTTATTCTTGGGCTCATTTCCAGAATTTGGTTACTTACGGTCCGTTACTGGCCTGTTCTTCTTGTGGGCCAATTTTAGCTCGTGGTTATAGTCGGCCCGTTTGTGGCCCGTTAACCCATTGGGCTGTTTTCATAGCGTTATCAAATACGACCTATTAACGGCCCGTTATGGTCGGGCCATAAAACAGATGATTTCCAATATAGCCCGTTTACGGCCCATTTTGCGGACCGTTATGGGTCCATGAATAGTACGACCCATGTTTGGCGAAATGATTATACGGCCCATAGAAGGCCCATAGATTAGATGACCCGTAGAAGGCCCATGGATCCTACGGCCCATAGAAGGCCCATGGATCCTACGGCCCATAGGAGGGCCATGGTCACTACAGCAGGTAGTAGGACCATGGTTACAATAGTCCATGTGTTGCCATGGTTATTGTGGCCTAGTTATAAAATTAGGTTATTGTGGCCACTAGAAAAATGCGAAAAAAATAACTGTAGTGACTACAAGCAAACAACTAAACAAGACAATAAGGAAATAAATAAGCAAGCAACTAACGCTAGGCTATTACGGATATTACACATATTACATCCACTTGGCATCAAAGTTAGCCACCAGTGCAAATATAGGGAACAAAGCAACATATAACATACACTGGCCGTCTAAATTGGCCACCAGTGCAAATAAACGCGGCAGCAAAACAAGTCCATAACTGAAACAACTTCAGAAGATCTCAAGAAATGTTATCTTGGGTATCCACCATGCTGGCAATAAGCTTAGCAAGCTCATTAGCTTTATTCTGTTTGGCGCTAAAATCCTCCAATGCTTGTTGTTGCACTAGAAAATATGCATATGAATGCTCAAGGGACTTTGACAGTCCTTCGATTTCTTGTCGCAGCATAGTTGGTTGATGTCTTTCATCCTGTAGTTGAGTCTCAAGAAACCGAACTGATTCAGACAATGACTTTGAATAGCTTGTGCCAGCGGTAGTGGCCAGTAACTTGAACACTACACCAAGACAGGACTTTGGGGTTGTCTCACTGTCTTCAAGATAGTTTTCCTTAGCTGTTTAATCAGCTTTTGTGGAGACCAACAAGGATGTCTCACTATCCTGAACCTTATCTGCATTACTTCCTTTACCATTGCTTAATAAGGCACTCTTCCCCAATATTCTGTCAGCATTCTAAAAGAAGAAACAAGCAGACACATAACATGTTTAGCATGTACTAGTATATGTAACTCATTCCGATGAACCAGTTCACTAGTAAGGTGGACAGGATTAAACTACCAAGTCTTCTATTGCCAAGTAGTACATAATAAAAGCATCAAAGAAACATATATCTATGTCCTATGGTCACTACATTGTCTTGCCAAATCAAAATAGAGACACGGTTCAAATCATATCAGTTCAAGACAAAGCAACACTAAAAGAATACAAAGCGTGGGAAACTACACGGCACGACAAGATTTCAGATGGGTACCACGTGTCTACATGTACAACAACACTATTGGCTCTGTTGTGATGCTATTAACGTGCATGATATGAGAAGTCAATTGTATACACAATTGAAATTGAAATCAACACAGCTATTTATAAGAGCAAACCTGTTAAAGAAACGTGCGTAAACATACCTGTTGTGCCATTAGAGTTTTGATTGGATCCTTCAATTTCAAAATAAGTTTGTATGAGTAAATACAGTGATACAAGAGCAAAGCAGTATGCCCGATAGCAGTGGAATCTTGAATGAGAATAGTTGTTCTTCAGGTTTAAGCACTTGTTCTATATGAACAGGGTACAGTAAGACGCAGACATATAGTACTTCAAAATAAAAAATGAGCTCATAGACCTTACCACATTCCTGGTTTGCGACCGGTACAGAACAAGGCGTTCCCAGTCATCGTCCAGTAAATGTGTCTCAAGAGAACATAAGGGAATTTAATGAGTTTCTTTGCCAGTGAAGTATGTTTTCTTCAGGTAATTCCAGTACTACCACCAAACATTCTTGAATATAGTAGAGGTATTAGCACAGGGTACCTCATCCTGAGTTTCCAAATCGGTCCTTCTCTATAGAGAAAAATGGGAAAATTTGTTGTATTATAACCATCATTGAGGTAGAATGTGTGGGACAAAGCAAAGTAATTTCCATGAATAACATTACTTACGCATAACTCCTGGACAAACACCTGTAACTGGCATTTTCCTTCATCTTCAGTATAATATATCCATGATGGGAAGATACACACATAGGATTTAACAATATCAAATGCGATAGATGCTAAACTACGAATGGCTGGTTGTGCTTCCTCCACAGGAATAGGTGTACTAACTGGTGGAGTTGGGGTTCGCCATGGTAGTACTGGCGCTTTGGCCACTGGAGCTTCCTTACTAACTGCACTTGTTTGGGAGCTCTGTGGTGGAGATGGTGCTGTGTCAACAGGAACTGGGTTACTATCTGCTGGGGTTGGGGTTAGACTGGGTGAACCTGGTTCTCTATCCATCGTAGTAGGGGTACAATCTGCAAGAGTTTGGGTTATATGTGGTAGGGCTGGTTCTCGTGCATTTACAACCGGGGTGCTATCTCCACCAAGAGGTAGCACTGTTTTATTTGAAGACCGTGTTTTTACTCTGCTAGATACTGCCATCACCCACTCCAATTCAAATGGTTGATAAACAGGAAACATAGTTGAATGTACAAACATTGTATGAGAGACAGATGCAATAGATAGTGTGGAAAAAAGAGGGCATGAAATAGTTGACATGTATATTGTTTAACTAAAAAGGACAGCATGACATAATTTCACATATATGATGTCTATCTAAACTGGATAGCATAGCATGACATAATTCAAAGATATGATGACTAACTAAACATGATGGCATGACATAATTATATGATGTGTTTAGTAAACAGGTTCGCATGACATAATTCACATACATGTTTTCTAACTAATCAGAGGGTATTCGCATGATCTAGTTCACATATGTAATTTAGATGCTAAGCAGAGGGTATTCACGTATATGATGTCGGAACTAAGAACATGGTGTTGAATATTGTGTATATGATGTCTAAACTATGCAATGCAAGACACCATATGCATGATATGAGCAGTATAACCGTGCCAAGTTAGAGCATACACCTCAATGGGGGAATAGGACTGGGCATCTGTCTCTGAATCCATCTCTAAGGAGCTATCAGGACCTAGCAATAGATCTACTTCAACAGGTAGCATTGTCTGCTCCGAAGACCTTGTTTTCACTCCAAATTTTTCCATTACCCACTCAAATGGCTGATTCACAGGAAGAATAGTATAATGTACAAACATTGTCGACAAATGGAAATGTAATGAAGAAAAGGATGGGCAAGATATCATTCAAATATATGATGCCTGGTTAAACAGGATGTCATTGCATATTTCACATATATTATGGCTGGCTAAAAGAGATGAGACTGCGTAATTCCCATATATGATATAGAAACTAAACATGTGGCATTACAAAACATGTCTAAACTAAGCAAATGACATATATGATGTTGAAAGTAGGCACTACAAGGCAACATATGCATGATATGACCAACATCATCATGCCAAGCTAGAGCAAACACCTTGGGGGTAAATAGGAGTGGTCAGCTGCGTCTGAATCCGCCTCAGAACAGATATCTTCCTTTGGATTACAATCTGGAGAGGGGGGAGGATTTTCCATTGAACCCACCATGGAGCGATGTCTACATGACATTGTATTGCCGCGCAAAACTCTTCTCTTTTCCTCTACATGTTCAGCATGACTATGTACAATATCTGACATGCATACGAAAAAATATAGTGAGATTATGTAAGGAGAGCATGCCTAGAGTGATGGTAAAAACCAGTGGATGGATCCAATAATAATGATAGCAGGATGATGATAGCTTTAATTTAATAAAAAGACAGATAATGATTGTTTTACTATTTATTTCCCACCCAATATGAACAACATAGGCATACCCTAGGTGAACCAGATAATAGACAGAGATACTATTCATTGCTGCATCGATATGTGCCTCACAAGTAATTTTAAAACTCAAGTTTGAACATTAATTTGGACCTGACTTGGAGTCTAAGAGGTGAACAGGACGATAAAGTAGCAGGTAATATTAAGCAATGTATAACATAAGCAGAAACAAAAGAGTGCGACCTCTCTTGTGGACCCGTGTACTCCTCAGGTTCATCTACTGACTCAATGATGGTGATGCAGTTGCGGTGGGTGCCAGTGGCAGGGAAGGAGATCTGAGGCGGCGAAAGACAGTCAGGAGTCGTGATGTCTGGTTTGGTGGATGCTTCTGTCGATGGAGCAGCTTAGGTGAGGTGGACGACGTCGCGGCAGGAGCAGGACAAACCACACAAAGTTCCCTTTGACACCTACCTATAACTAAAGTAATTCTATAAGGGCTCCTTTGGCTTGCAGGATTCTAAAAACGCAGGGATAGGAAAAACACCAGAATAGGATTAGAATGCGCATGGGAAATAGAGCAGTTGTAAACACAGGATTTCTATCAACTTGGGTGTTTGGTTCATAGGAATTGGAAGAGTAGAAGAATGCAAAGAAACATGGCCAAATTAAAGTGAAACCATATGAAAGCATGTATAGTTAGAATGTTATTCTGCCACTAATGCACTTGGCCTTGTTTTCATGCATAGGATTTTGAAAAGTACGTCCAGGTGGATGTTTTGCTCCATTCCTTTCAACAAAATGCATGAATAATTGAATAGTAGAGTGCCATATGAAAATTTTCTATTGCTATGTTTTTACTTAACTTTTTCCTTTGAACCAAAATAGCCCTAGTGGATCGACATGAATGTAGAGTAATATGTGATGCAACAAGTGTACAACCTCTTTGCCATAGCCGTGTTGACCACATCATCATTGGGTCGGTCGCTGAAGAAGTTGAGGCAGAGGTGGTTGTCGGAAGTGCGGAGGAAGGTATGAGGAATCTGTAGACGGCGTCTAGGGCACTACTCTATTGTGATGGATGGTTCCGTCGTTGGAGCAGCTCCGGTGAGCCATAAGACGTCGAGGCTGAAGCAGTACAAGACAGACATCGTTAATCTCAAGTGGGATTCTAATTGCATCTCCAATAGATGATGTAAAATACATTACTGAAAAGTGATAGATGTAAAATTTATATCACCAAAAAACACCTGACTACAAGAGATGAGGTAAAAACTGTTGACTCTGAACTTAATTGTCGAAACTTAAATTTACTATGGAATCTGAATGTTACTGTCGAAACTGAACGCACTGGTAGCAGAGAGGCATTCCATATGTAGTTTAGGTCACTCGAGCAATAGTAGTAGAGAAATAGTGCTCTAAATCAGTAGGCAATCGACGGGGAACACAGTAGAAGATAGCAGCTAGAGCAGCAGCGCCTGGAGGAGCAGCGCAAAGTAGAGCCAGAGCAGCAACTCGTGTAGCTCCAGCAGCCCGTGTACCAGCATTAGCAGCCCGAGCGAGAGCAAGAGCAGAGCAGCAGCAGCACGAGCGAGGGGGGGAGTAGAGCGGCAGCACAAGCAAGTGGGAGAGCAGAGTAGCAGCGCGAGCGAGCGAGAGCCAGAGCAGCAGCAGTAGCAGCAGCACGAGCGAGACCGGAGTAGCAGCAGCAGATCCGGCTGGTATGGCCGCCGCCGCCGAAGGGGCCTCGCACTAGGGGAAGAGCAGCCATGGAGATGTTGCACGTGGTGTTGGCTTCGAGGTAGCCGTGCCATGGGGGTGCGGGATGGAGCACCGCCGGCACCAGGAGGTCGAGTTAAGGAGAAGGTGCGATGCGATGAGTGTACAACCTCTTTGGTGGTGCCGAGTAGGCCTCGGCTTCGTCCGAGGAGTTGGTGAGGATGATGTGGTTCCGGTGGAGCAGGTTAAGGTGGCACTGTGGGTCTGGAGCAGCCACGATAGACGAGGCGATCTTTGGAGCAGCTCCTTGGAGGTGGAGGATGGGGCGGCTGAACCGGCGGGACGATGAGATCGATGATGGATCCTCTTCCGGGGAGGTGGATGAGGGAGGTCGAGCTATGGCGGTGGACGACGTCATCGGGGAGGAGGCTCCGCCTGGGCAGCGGTGAGGTGGTCGATGGAGGAGGGTGGGGTTTTCGGCTGGAGCAGAGAGGTTATGGCGGCCTAGGATTTTGAATGGCGAAAAGGAGACAATAGGAGGGGGAATCATGACTTAGGGACACGCTTGTCCAAAATGTAGGGTGTGTTACAAAAGTACCCCCACCGATTTGAAATAGTGGCCCTTTCGGCTCAGGGTTAGAAGGCGGATTTCACGTGTTGGGATTTGGTAGCTGGAGGGAGTTTTTGTGCGCGTTGTAATTTCGGGATAGCAAGGTGCGGGTTGTGAAGGCGCGAGTTTTGGGAGCACGATATCTGAATTTTCGGGATGTAACAAGGCGTGAGTTGAATTTTAGGGACAAGCCTAACGTGTAATATTGTATGTACCAAATCAATTTGCACTTCCCTTAACGAAAAACGAAAAAAATAAAACTATTCACACCACACAAAGAGAGAGAGTCTTGTCCCATTTTACTACACAAATGCTATTCAATGGTATGAATCCATGTTATGTCCAATTAAAAATTTTCACTGGCTGTATAATGCATGTAACCTACTCACACCAACATTTTAGTGCATTCCAAATGTCTATACTACCGCTGCAATTCGGACTAAATTTGAATTCGTTTCTCTATTTGAATAAGAATCTACAATCATGATTGTTGCCTACTTAAACCATCATTCGTGTATTATCTTTACAACACACCACATGATTACTATAGAGATAGATACGAACTATGTGTACTATATGAACTCAAATTCAAATTTTTGAATACACTTGATGTTGATTCCAAATAATAGTACATTGGATGTACTACCTAGATATTCATAATATAAACCATGTTCCATACGTACACTGTGTTTATCACACAAAGTATAGTGCCCCGCCCCTACGTCATGACAAGTATTTAGCCCTAAGCTACAAAATCCACACATTATCCCAAATTATAATCAATGTTCTATATATTATATGTAGTATAACAAGTTCATAACCACACCATGTGTATCACCATTATATATATTCATTCATGCATGCGTCGGTTTAGAAAACTATGATATCTTCTTCAAATATCTGAATCCACTTTTTTATAATGAATTATGATCTCTGTTCATCTTTTACACCTTCACGATCCTCTTCTCTTTGTAGCTAGCACTAACTTTCTATCATGCATGCACACACCTGCCCCCTCACCCTCCCTCAGCGTCCCCTCCATTGCGCACATTCGTTATTTCTCTTTCGGTCGTTCACCCACGGTGTGTGTAGGCCCCCTGTCTCCTTCTTTCCGGCACACACTGGCAAAAAACCAACCACGAAGGAAATCTCATAACATAAAGCCGGAAATGGCAAGAGTTAGAGTTATAAATATGGGAAATTACATCTGGGGTGTTACATAGCTAGCGCTAATTTTCTATCGTGCATGCACACGCCCGCCCCCTCTCACCCTCCCTCAGCGTCCCCTCCATTGCGCACGTTCGTTATTTCTCTTTAGGTCGTTCACCCGCAGTGTGTGTAGGCCCCCCGACTCCTTCTTTCTGGCACACACTAGTCGATATACCTCTCTAGCCAAGTGTGCCTACCACAAACACACACTTCCCCTCTTCTCTTCTCACCGTCCATGCCCCCCTATGTCCAATACGGTTCCACTCAGGTGCACACTGCCGCCCCTCTTTTCATCGATCTCATACTCGCACACTCCTCCGCCTCGACATAGTAGGCCTCTCGCACCACCTCCTAGCTGCACCCCTCTCCCCCTGTCCGTCTCTCTAGACCTTATTTTATTCTAACACATGCATGCATGTATAGGTACCGATCTCCCTACATATAGCTAGGTTGACTATAGTTCTTTTTCCCGACGAACCGATCGACTTACCTCACTAGTTATGTCTCTCCCTTTCTCGGACACACGACGATTGATCTTCCTATGTAGTTATGTCTGCTTACTACAACCATATCGCCCCCCTCATCATCCTTGCATACCTCCCGACCCGTCTCTCACACGCACGTGCATAGACAGGCGGACATCCCCTCTCTTATTGATATTGCACTCGTACCCTCCGTTTGTCTAGCAGGCCTCTCCCACCATTTGTGAGAAGCAACTCCACCACCAACCCTCCGACACTCTACCTTTGTCTTTCTCTGAACCTTATTACTTTGCTACACATATGCATGGATGCCGATCGATCTCCCTTAATACATAGCTAGGTCTCTCTCCTTCTCCACACATATACTAGTCGATTGTCGGTGCAACAGACCCTGGGTCCATTGCCAGACTGTGCACTGGCACAAGAACGGAATTGAAGCATCAGCAGAAGTCAGAGATTGAAGGACCAAGAGATTTGAAGAACCAACATGCAGCCCAGAGGGATCAGGATCGAGCTAGAGGAGCAGAATATCGACAAGAGAAGGGCCTCCCTTGCCGGGCAGGCGAGCCCGGCAAGGGGCAAGGCCACCACCAGAAGCAACCAAGGCACCCCAGCAGGGCCTGCCGGGGCTCTTGGAGGCAAAATCACCTCACCAACCACTCGAGCGCGACCCAGGTCGTCAATCAGTGCGGTGTCAAGCCGCAAAATGATTAAGTGGTAGCCATTCTCCACATGGCGGCCGTTTCCTATAGAAGGAACATACAGGTAACGCCCATCCTATGACGTGTCAATCAAACAAGCGCGGAACTAGCGAGATAACCCGACAAGCCTTGTCGGGCAACCGGTGATGTGACACCAAGCAGTGCATTTAATGCACCCTGTCAGCCCGCAGAGTTAGGTATGATAGCACTATTTGCTATCATATCAGTGGATAATGACCACTTTTCCATTGTGGTGAACCCTTAATCTATAAAAGGAGGCCCATGGTACCCGTAGGAGGGGTTGGGGAAAAGTTGAGGAACCTGCACCCCATACGCGCGTGGTTGCTGCTGCCATACGGCGACCCCTGCCGGGCAAGTGTACTGCGTTGCATTATCCACATTCCACCATCAATCCACCAAAGCAGGAGTAAGGTTTTATGTCTCACTGCGGCCCGAACCTGGGTAAATTGCTTGTGTGCTCTTTACCATGCTGTCGCGTGCTGGTTTGCTCTTTGTGCAACGCGACGTCCCCCTGCCGAACCAGCAAGGGACCTCCTGGTCCCATAGGTGGCCGTGGATATTCCATGACATCTTTGGCACACCAGGTAGGAGTCTCTCTTGCGCGAACCTGAAAGTGTGCGCAGCGCGTCATCTTCATCACCATCTTCGTCTTTGACGGCGCCCTCCACCATGGCGCATAAGAAGAAGAACTAGGGTCCTTCGGTCCATCCGTCCACCTCGAAGGTTCCACCGTCCGCAGCCTCGGGCGCTTCGGAGGATGTAGAGTCAAGCGAAGACATGAACGATGTTGGGGGCGTGGTTGGAGCAGGTGGCGCCAACGCCACCCCCTGCGACCAACAAGGGTGCTGGAGATGTTGGAGGAGAACAACATCAACAAGGCCTTGGCGGTCGTGCTCTGCAAGGTGTGGGCGAGGGGGTCGCTCCGTATGCGCCCTCTCCTCCCACTGATGGAAACAGCTGCAGCAACGGCGCTCAGTCCGGGGTGAGCCATCGCCCTCCGGCCGCCCCACCGCAGGAGCGATCGTGGCCCATGTGTCTCCTCCCAGACGAGTTGACCAAGCTGCTGCACTCGACGGAGCTGCTGACCCTCTAGCACCACTGTAGCATGACCCCGCTGCCCAGATGGTCGACCCACAACTGCGTGGACGTGGCACCACCACCGTCGCCGTCGCTAGCGCCATCAAGAGCTAGGCAACAGTGCATCCAATGTCATCGACATCCATGCCAAGCACCGCCACGGAGGCTATGGCGCGAGCTCAGTTGCTGTTAAGGTTTCCATGCATGGCAGAGCAAATGGATGAATGGCGTGCCACCATCTAGAGCTTGCTCGGTTTCGCCATAGCTGGGGGCTCATGACGAGCCGGTCCACCACGGCCTCCCCAAGCTATGGCAATCGCCCGTACTGCTACCAAACGGAGGGGCCGTCCCCATGGTGCAGTCCCCACCATGGCAGCCAATGCAGGCGCAGCTGAATCAAGACCCCGACAATGTCTCGATGGCCTCTTCTGACCCTCGAGCACGTCCAGGCCAACGTTGAACCCGGAGGATAGGCGATGGGGAGATGCGCATGTCGACATAAATCGACGCCGCGACGACCTCCGCTGGACCGACGGGTGGAACGGCCACGACATATATGAACTTGTGCTCGGTGTTGGCGGGTGCCTACCTTTCGAGGTTGGCTGCCCTGCCTTTACACGAGAGCTGCGGCAAGTCCGTTGGCCGTCCGTTCACATGTTCAAGCCAGAGATACCTGAGAAGTACGATGGAAGGCTGAACCTGGCAGAGTTCCTGAGCATCTACACCATCGCTGTTCAAGCTGCTGGGGGAAGAGATGAGAAGTTGTTCGCCAACTACTTCCTGTTGTCCCTCAAGTCTAACGCGAGGTCTTGGTTGATGCACCTGCCGAAGAACTCCATTTCGTCTTGTGCGGACCTGTGCCACGAGTTGATCGGTGCCTTCACCGGTGGCCACGAAGAGCCCACCAGACCCAGCGACCTGCAACTTCTCCAGTAGAAAGAAGGGGAAACTCTCCATAAGTATTTACAGAAAGAAGGGGAACTCATTTACGGGTCCCCTCGAGTGCTTGCCTACAATGAAGTAGTCCAAGATCAGCACCAGCATGACGACGTTGTGCTACTCGAGGAGAATCGTCTCCAGGCTGCTACGTGTACTGCACGCTACCAGCAAGCCCTGCGTCGCTATCACAGCCATAGGGTTCATGCCCGATGTTTTGAGGAAGGTGACCTTGTCCTTAGGCGCGTTCAGTCCGCTAAGGGTACAAACAAGCTGTCACCAAAGTAGGAAGGCCCTTACCGGGTGGTACGAGTCACCAGACCCGGCGCAGTCCGTCTGGAGACCGGAGATGGCACTCAGTTGAAAAACTCATGGAATATTGAGCATCTTCGTAAGTACTACCCGTAAGGCGCAAGGCTGTCGGGCACTGCCCGGTAGCCACCCTTTTGTACAGGCCTTGCCTCAGCTGCATGTAACCCCTTGTATAAAGCCGGGGCGATGACCCCATGCAAGAGAAAATAAAGAAGCGCTATAGAGGGGGCCCCAACTAAGATTGCATGCATGCATGAGCAGACCAAGATCACTGCGTAAGCATCTCATGAGCATTTGCATATGCATATAGATAGGATTGCATCCTGCATTCATTCTCATCTATACGAAGTTTCAGGTTCCTGTCGTGAACTTGGCTTCAACAAAGGGCGAGAAGCTTGCATGGCATGGTGGCCCCCGGCAAGGCCAAACAGATAAGTTTTATCTCTTGTCCATTAGTGTTCTGTAAAGCTATAACTTTGCATGAGAAATCCTCATCCCTCCTTTGAAGCTTAGGTGCTCCCATTCATGACTCGAACGTTGCTTCGGTCAGGATGGTCACAGTAGCCTCTGGTAAAAAGGGAGCTGGCGGGGGGCTGGCCCCTCTGTCTGTTCCCCGACAGACGAAGAGGGTGCCGGCAGTATATCCTGCTGGGAAAAAAACTCATTTATTTACATTAAAGAGGCATTCCACCTCTGCATGGACATACACATGCACGGGTTCCCGATAGAGTTTATCTTTTTCAATCATATGCTGATACAAGTACATGCATTACAGAACACAAAGATGGACTCGAGAGATTACATTATTTGAATTAAAATTTGGCGATTGCCTACAAATTTTAGATTGAAAAAAATATAAGTATCCTATAACCCCTCTTTTCCTTTCTCTACTCCTCCTCCCCAGGAAACTGGCACAAGAGGGAAAGGAGAATAAAAGGACCATTTAGGAGAGGACGGCGATGAAGGGGTCGGCAGAGCAGTCATCCACCGCCGTCCGTAGATGGCATGCACTCAGGAGCTGCGCAAGGTGACGAACAAGGCCCGTCACCCCCCCCCCCCCCCCCCCCCCCGAATAGAAAAAGGGGGGAGGGAAGAGGGAAGGGGCAGAAATGGTAGCAACATCGCCCAGAATGGGCGTGCAACGCTGCCATCACCCCACCTTGGCAGGCAGGAAGGCGCGCCTCTCGTCGACAACAGCCTCAAGACCTTCGGAAGGGGCGATACTGAGAGTACCATCGATCTCCAGCCCCGCCTCCCAGCCGAGCCTTGAAAAGATCAAGAGATTCGCCATGCCAACGACCAAGCTCACTCCCCGAGCATCAGCACCAGCATGGGACAATAATAGCCCCAAGCAGGAGCACAGGGGCTGACCCCGGGCTCTTCTCTTCGGCATCACCAGCAGAAGCAGAAAACAAAGGAAGAAGAGGAGGAATGCGAAGGTGGATGACTCCGGCCTCCTCCGCCCCTCCCTTTTATAGGCCAAGCGGAGGTGGGTAGTTGCTCCATCAACGGGCAGCCACCATCCTCCTTGATACGTCTCCATCACATCTACTTTTCCAAACACTTTTGACCTTGTTTTGGACTCTAACTTGCACGATTTGAATGGAACTAACCTGACTGACGCTGTTTTTAGCAGAATTGCCATGGTGTTATTTTTGTGCAGAAATAAAAGTTCTCAGAATTACCTGGAAATTTACGGAGACACATTTTGGAATTTATAAAAAATACTGGCAAAAGAATCAACACCAGGGGACCCACACCCTATCCACGAGGGTCCAGGGCGCCCCCTGCCTCGTGGACCCCCTGAGGCTCCACCGACGTCAACTCCAACTCTATATATTCACGTTCAGGGAGAAAAAACGGATAGAAGGACTCATCGCGTTTTGCGAAACGGAGCCGCCGCCAAGCCCTAATCATCATCGGGAGGGCTGATCTAGAGTCCGTTCGGGGCTCTGGAGAGGGGAATCCGTCGCCATCATCATCATCAACCTTCCTCCCTCACCAATTTCATGATGATCACTGCCGTGCATGAGTAATTCCATTGTAGGCTTGCTGGACGGTGATGGGTTGCATGAGATTTATCATGTAATCGAGTTAGGTTTGTTAGGGTTTGATCCCTAGTATCCATTTATGTTCTAAGATTGATGTTGCTATGACTTTGCTATGCTTAGTGCTTGTCGCTAGGGCCCGAGTGCCATGATTTCAGATCTAAACCTATTATGTTTTCATGAATATATGTGAGTTCTTGATCCTATTTTGCAAGTCAATAGTCACCTACTATGTGTTATGATCTGGTAACCCCGAAGTGACAATAATCGGGACCACTCCCGGTGATGACCGTAGTTTGAGGAGTTCATGTATTCACTAAGTGTTAATGCTTTGTTTCGGTACTATATTAAAAGGAGACCTTAATATCTCTTAGTTTCCAATAGGACCCCGCTGCCACGGGAGGGCAGGACAAAAGATGCCATGCAAGTTCTTTTCCATAAGCACGTATGACTATATTCAGAATACATGCCTACATTACATTGATGAACTGGAGCTAGTTCTGTGTCACCCTATGTTATAACTGTTGCATGAGGAACGCATCCGACATAATTATCCATCACTGATCCATTGCCTACGAGCTTTTCACATATTGATCTTTGCTTAGTTACTTTTCTGATGCCACTGTTACAATCACTAACAAAACTACTAATGTTACTTTTGCCACCGTTACCGCTACTTCCATATTATCTTGCTACTAAATACTTTGCTGCAGATATTAAGTATTTCAAGTGCGGTTGAATTGATAACTCAACTGTTAATACTTGAGAATATTCTTTGGATCCCCTTGTGTCGAATCAATAAATTTGGGTTGAATACTCTACCCTCGAAAACTGTTGCGATCCCCTATACTTGTGGGTTATCAAGACTATTTTCTGGCACCATTGCCAGGGAGCATAGCTCTATTCTTTGAGTCACTTGGGACTTATATCTGTTGATCACTATGAGGAACTTGAAAGACGAAAGAACCAAGATTTTTCCCTCAACTACGAGGGGGGGTAAGGAACTGCCATCTAGCTCTCCACTTGATTCACCTTCTGTTTTGAGTAAACTTGCAACACCTACACCTGCTATTGATTCTGATATGTCGCATGTTATTGATGATGACACTTCTGCTATGCATGACGCTTATGATGAAACTACTTCTATGCTTGATAATATTGTGCCATTAGGTGAATTTCTTGATGAACAACTTCCTAGGGTTGGAGAGAATGAAATTATTGAAACTGATATGAAAGTGATGATGAAGATTCTCCCCTAGATATGAATTGCCTGATGTGCCTGAGGGTTATGTTATGGATGAAGAAACTGCTAGAGATCTTTTAGCTTGCAAAGATAGATATGATCTTAAGAAATTGTTAGCTAAGCTGAAAGAAAAATCTTTGAATGCTAGAACGAAATATGACCCTACTTTTGCTACTTCACCTATCTGTATTTCTGATAAGGATTATGATTTCTCTGTCGATCCTGAGATAATTACCTTGGTCGAATCTGATCCTTTTTATGGCTATGAATCTGAAAATGTTGTGGCACATCTTACTAAATTGAATGATATAGCCACCCAATTCACTCATGAGGAAAAAATTCATTACTACTATATCCTTAAGTTATTTCCATTCACATTAAAGGGTGATGCTAAAACATGGTTTAATTCTCTTGATCCTAGTTGTGTGCGTAGTCCCCACGATATGATTTATTACTTCTCTGCTAAATATTTCCCCGCTCATAAGAAACAAGCTGCCTTAAGGGAAATATATAATTTTGTGCAAATTGAAGAAGAGAGTCTCCCACAAGCTTGGGGGAGGCTTCTCCGATTACTTAATGCTTTACCTAATCATCCTCTCAAGAAAAATGAAATACTTGATATATTTTATAGTGGACTAACTAATGCTTCCAGAGACCACCTAGATAGTTGTGCTGGTTGTGTTTTCAGGGAAAGAACTATTGATCAAACTGAATTGCTATTGAATAATATGTTGAGTAATGATAATGATTGGACACTTCCTGAACCAACTCCTAAGCCAACTCCGAAGAAAAGGGGTATTCTATTTCGCAGTCCTGAAGATATGCAAGAGGCAAAGAAATCTATGAAAGAAAAAGGTATTAAAGCTGGAGATGTTAAGAATTTACAACCTATTGAAGAAATACATGGTCTTGATAACCCTACACAGGTAGTAAAGGTAAATTCTCTCTATAGATTTGACGGAGGTGATATCCCTCGTTATAAGTCTGCTAGCCAATGCTTGGATGAGTTTGATAATTGTATTGTTAAACAAGAAAACTTCAATGCTTATGTTGGTAGACAATTGACATGTAATGCTGATATGCTTGAACACTTGAGTGATTATATGTCTAGAGTTAAAGGTGAACTTAAACTTATTAGTAAACATGCTTCTATGGTTACCACTCAAGTAGAACAAGTGCTTAAAGCACAAGATGATTTGCTCATTGAATTAAATATAAGAAAAATGATAATGTTGTTAGAGTTGTGACTAGAGGGAGTAAAATGACTCAGGAACCTCTATATCCTAAGGGCCACCCTAACAGAGTTGAGCAAGATTCTCAGAGAACTAATGTTGATGCACCTGGTCCTTCTAAGAGGAAGAAAAGGAAAAATGATAGGACTTTGCATGCTTCTAGTGAACCTATTGTTGACACACCTGAGAATCCCAATGATATTTCTATTTCTGATGCTGAAACACAATCTGGTAATGAACATGAACCTAGTGATAATGTTAATGATGATGTTCATGTTAATGCTCGACCTAGCAATAACAATGATGTAGAGATTGAACTTGCTGTTGATCTTGATAACCCACAATCAAAGAATCAACATTATGATAAGAGAGACTTCGTTGCTAGGAAACACGGTAAAGAAAGAGAACCATGGGTTCAGAAACCCATGCCTTTTCCTCCTAAACCATCCAAGAAAAAGGACGATGAGGATTTTGAGCGCTTTGCTGAAATGATTAGACGTATCTTTTTGTGTATGCGTTTGACTGATATGCTTAAAATGAATCCTTATGGTAAGTATATGAAAGATATTGTTACAAATAAAAGACAGATACCGGAATACCTAAGAAATTAGGAGATCCCAGAGTACCAACTATACCATGCTCCATTAAAAGAAACTATGTTAAAAATGATTTATGTGATCTTGGAGCCGGTGTTAGTGTTATGCCTCTCTCTATATATCGTAGACTTGATTTGAATAAGTTGACAACTACTGAAATATCTTTGCAAATGGCCGATAAATCAACCTCTATACCTGTCGGTATTTGTGAGGATGTGCCTGTTGTGGTTGCAAACGTTACTATTTTAATGGACTTTGTTATTCTTGATATTCCTGAGGATGATAGTATGTATATTATTCTTGGTAGACCCTTTTCGAATACTACAGGGGCTGTTATTGGTTGCAACAAAGGCAATGTCACTTTTCATGTTAATGGTAATGAGCATACGGTACACTTTCCAGGGAAACAACCTCAAGTCAACAATATCAATTCTATTGGAAAAAATTCAATGATAACTATTGGAGCTTTTGAATTTCCTCTCCCTACTGTCAAGAATAAATATGATATTCTTATTGTTGGGGACATGCATATCCTCGTTGAGGTAACTTATTATTCGAAAATTCTCCGGTTTCATGTTATTCGGAAAGAGTTTGTTAACAAGACTTGATCGACCTTGTTGGTGGATTCCTTGTGATGAGCATGAGATGGATGAAGTTAGAAAGCACAACTCTCTGTACCCTCCTTTTACTTTATGTTATTTAGATTAAATAAAGCAAAAATAGTATTTTCTGTCTGTTTTCTGAATTATCCTTGTAATAAAAAATACCCCGAAAATAAAAGTTCTCCAAATGTCCTGAAAATGATATATGATTTTTTGTAGAATATTTAAGAATTATTGGCACTGAGAACACACCTGGGGGCCACACCACCTGGCCACGAGGGTCCAGGGCGCACCCACCCCCTAGGGCATGCCCCCCTGCCTCGTGGACCCTACGTGGCCCCCCTCCACTTATTCCAGCACCCACACACTTCGTCTTCCTCCAGAAAAAAAATCATCCCACAGTTCAAACCCGTGTTCTAGCTCATCTTGCTGCCATTTTCGAACTCCTTGCTCAAAGCTTCATTCACAAAATTGCTTTGGGGGATTGTTCTTCGGTATGTGACTCCTCCAATGGTCCAATTAGTTTTTGGTTCTAGTGCTTTATTTATTGCAATTTTTGCTGCTTAGGTGACCCTGTTCTCGAGCTTGCATGTCAAATTTATATGGTCCAAAGTAGTTTTAATGCATGATATGGCCTCTAGGCACTTGTAGGAGTAGTTGCTATCAATCTTGTTGAGTTTGGTTCACTTTTATTTTGAGTCACCAAAAATTTTAGAAATTTTCAGGGGGAGAAAATGTTGATGAGATTATTGAGAGGCTCATCTAGCCATAGCTCGAAGGATAAGCAGAATGAGGAGAATAAAAAGCCCAAATACAATCTTCCTCACACTACGGAAGTTCGTCCATGTGAGTGGCGATGTGATGAGTTCTTGAGAGCAGCCGTGATTTACAAGGACTTTTATTATTTGGATGAGAATGCAGGCCTCATTGACTTCCTCCGCGACCAGCGCGAACAGTATCTTCTACTCACTAATATTTTCGTGCAAAATTTTTATTTCCATGCTAAGAAATCACCAGCTTGAGTGGAGTTTCACTTATATGATGAGGTTAAGGAGATGTCACTTCTTGATTTTTGTTGAGTTTGCAAGATACCCTTTGAGGGCAGCATCGATTAAATCTGAACCGAACAAAGGGTCCCATCTTCGGAGGCATCTTTGCTTCACGCCTTGCTGAATACTTTGGGATACCTATTAGGCATTATGAGAAAGAGGAAAAGTTGTTGCCCCCTATTTTTCTAGATTACAAGAGTATGGTAGCACATGATTTTATTTTTAAATATAAGAAGAGGATGCTTAAGTATAAATTGATATTTGATAAAACTTACTATAAGATTACTACCTTGGCTGCACCCTCTCTGTTTCACATACTTTCAGGCACGTACATCATCTTACCCGAAGCCATTTATGCATACTGGAGGCTGACACAAGTCCCAAAGCCTGAGCTGGAGCCACCACTTGATCCTTATCGCCAGTCTGTTTATCAGTGGGATCTGGAGGAGATCGCCAACCTGTGGCACCCCGAGGACCCTCATCAGTACACCGGAGAGAATAGCTTCGATAAGTGGCCATAGACCAACTTAGGTCAAAATCCTAAGTTTGGGGGAGTACGTATCTCTCACCGACATTATATTCAAGTTCACACACTCATTCTAGTTGTCGGTGCTCATACTTTTTCATTGTACTATCCATGCTAGTTTAATTCATTTTCTAAGCCTTCTTCTTGTGTGTTTGAAAAACCTTAATAAAAACCAAAAACAATTAGTTGTAGCTTTTAGCTAGTTTACTTTCCATGCATGTAGTAGTAGTAATTAAAAGAAAACCCAAAAAGATTTCTCATTCTTCTTTTGCTTGTTGGCAGCTTTCCTGTGTAAATAGTTTTATTTCTTTTCTTTGGGGGTCGAGAGGAGAAGGCCATGATGAAAATGTTGAGTGGCTCTCATATGAATTATTGTTGATCTAACCAAGAGCCCATATTACCTTGTCTTCTCCTTTGTATTAAATGCTTGCAGATTCCAGCTTAGTCCAATGCACGTGCACTATTATTATTATTATCCACACCGTTCGGTCGTGCAAGTGAAAGGCAATAATGACGATATATGATGAACTCGACCTATCTTGTTTTTGTAAATATGATTAGTTCATCGTTCATGATTCTAATATGAATGAAACATGTTTGCAATGACAAGTAGAGATTATAGTTGCTCATGCCGTGCTTAATTAGCTAGGAGTTTATAATGGTTTACCTTGCGTGCCAAATGCTATTAAAATGGTTGTGATATGGTATGATAGGGTGGTATCCTCCTTTGAACGATTCGAGTGGCTTGACTTGGGACATGTTCACGCATGTACTTGAAACAAAATCAACATAGCCTCCACGATATTTATGTTTATGGTGAATTATATCCTACTCATGCTTGCACTCAGTGTTGATTAATTTTAATGCATGTTCATGACTGTTGTCGCTCTCTAGTTGGTCGCTTCCCAGTCTTTTTCTAGCATTCACTTGTACTAAGCATGAATACTTCTTGTGCATCCACTTCCATAAAACCCAAAGTTATTCCATATGAGTCCACCATACCTTCCTATAAGCGGTATCTACGTGCCGTTCCAAGTAAATTTGTATGTGCCAAACTCTAAACCTTCAAATGAAATTCTATTTTGTATGCTCGACTAGCTCATGTATCAACTAGGGCTGTCTATATCTTCCATGCTAGGTGGGTTATTCTTAAGATGAGTAGACTCCGCTTGTCATTCATGAGAAAATGGCTGGTAACCGGGATGCCCAGTTGTTGTTAGTTGGAGGCACCCGTTGTTTCGGAAAAGCCATGGATTGATGCTTGTTGGTGGTGGGGGAGTATAAACTTTACCATTCTGTTTGGGAACTGCCTATAATGTGTGTAGCATTAAAGATATCGAGATCTCTTGGTTGTTATGTTGACAAGGAAAGTATGCCAGTCAAAATATTATTTATATCTGTTTCAAAACTCGAGCTCTGGCACATCTGCAAATCCCTGCTTCCCTCTGAGAAGGGCCTATCTATTTACTTTTATGTTGAGTCATCATCCTCTTATTAAAAAGCACCAGTTGGAGAGCACCATTGTCATGTGCATGCATTACTATTAATTTACATTGAGTATGACTATGACTGGATCTCTTTTACCATGAATTACAATGTTTAGTCAGTCCTTGATCTTCAGAGGTGCTCTGCGTTTATGTTTTGAGGTCTCAGAAAGGGCTAGCGAGATACCATCTTGTTATATCATACTATGATTGTTTTAAGGAAGTGTTGTCATCTCGAGATTTATTATTATTGC
Organism: Triticum urartu; assembly: GCF_003073215.2. Taxonomy (NCBI): domain Eukaryota; kingdom Viridiplantae; phylum Streptophyta; class Magnoliopsida; order Poales; family Poaceae; genus Triticum; species Triticum urartu. Next base: position 311,911,131 of record NC_053025.1, read on the forward strand.
TCACTAGTTGATTATGCCATTGATATGAGTAAACATGAGACCTAAGTGTTATTGTGAATGTGGTTAGTTCATAATCTTTGCTAAAAACTTGAATGCTGGCTTTACATATTTGCAACAACAAGATCAAACAGAGTTTGTAGAAGTTTTTGTTTATCACTTTCAGTTTGTCAACTGAATTGCTTGAGGACAAGCAAGGGTTTAAGCCTGGGGAAGTTGATACGTCTCCATCGTATCTACTTTTTCAAACACTTTTGACCTTGTTTTGGACTCTAACTTGCATGATTTGAATGGAACTAACACGGACTAACGTTGTTTTCAACAGAATTGCCATGGTGTTATTTTTGTGCAGAAATAAAAGTTCTCGGAATGACCTGGAAATTTACGGAGACACGTTTTGGAATTTATAAAAATACTGGCAAAAGAATCAACAGCAGGGGACCCACACCCTGTCCACGAGAGTGCAGGGCGCCCCCCTGCCTCGTGGGCCCCCTAAGGCTCCAACGATGTCAACTCCAACTCTATATATTCTCGTTCGGGGAGAAATAATCAGTGAGAAGTATTCATCGCGTTTTACGATACAGAGCCGCCGCCAAGCCCTAATCTTCATCGGGAGGGCTGATCTGGAGTCCGTTCGAGGCTCCAGAGAGGGGAATCTGTCACCATCATCATCATCAACCTTCCTCCATCACCAATTTCATGATGCTCACCGCCGTGCATGAGTAATTCCATCGTAGGCTTGCTGGACGGTGATGGGTTGGATGAGATTTATCATGTAATCGAGTTAGTTTTGTTAGGGTTTGATCCCTAGTATCCATTATGTTCTAAGATTGATGTTGCTATGACTTTGCTATGCTTAATGCTTGTTACTAGGGCCCGAGTGCCATGATTTCAGATCTGAAGCTATTATGTTTTCATGAATATATGTGAGTTCTCGATCCTATTTTGCAAGTCAATAGTCACCTACTATGTGTTATGATCCGGTAACCCTGAAGTGACAATAATTGGGACCACTCCCGATGATGACCGTAGTTTGAGGAGTTCATGTATTCACTAAGTGTTAATGCTTTTTTATGGTACTCTATTAAAAGGAGGCCTTAATATCCCTTAGTTTCCAATAGGACCCCGCTGCCACAGGAGGATAGGACAAAATATGTCATGCATGTTCTTTTCCATAAGCATGTATGACTATATTCGGAATACATGCCTACATTACATTCATGAACTGGAGCTAGTTCTGTGTTGCCCTATGTTACAACTGTTGCATGAGGAATCGCATCCGACATAATTATCCATCACGGATCCATTGCCTACGAGCTTTTCACATATTGATCTTTGCTTAGTTACTTTTCTGTTGCCACTATTACAATCACTACAAACACTACTACTGTTACTTTTGCCACCGTTACCACTAGTTCCATATTACCTTGCTACTAAATACTTTGCTGCAGATATTAAATCTTTCAGGTGCGGTTGAATTGACAACTCAACTATTAATACTTGAGAATATTCTTTGGCTCCCCTTGTGTTGAATCAATAAATTTGGGTTGAATACTCTACCCCCGAAAACTGTTGTGATCCCCTATACTTGTGGGTTATCTCTCCTCCACCAATTCATGGGGGGCGGGCCCTCTCCAAGATGCTCTCCTGCACCACGCACCTCCGTTACCTGCCCCACACGATGCATGCATCATACATGGCCAAGGATAAGAGCGCAGTGGGAAGAGTAAATTGGCAGTTTGTACCCCGTGCGTTAAAGTCATTCATGTGCCATTACTGGAGTGGCCCCACCACTATCGGCTTTACGCCACGCGTTGGGAAAAAGGAAACTGGCCCAAAATCAAGGCTAATGAAGCACCAATGGAAATCTCAAGGGGGCAACCCCTTCGACAACCCCGCCTGTGCACTTATTAGGCCCTACCCCGACGATGCTCCGCAGCGCGTTCGGGGCAGGCCTGGGGGCTTCTGTCGGTGCAACAGACCCTGGGTCCATTGCCAAGACTGTGCACGGGCACAAGAACAGAATTGAAGCATCAACTGGAGTTAGAGATTGAAGGAACAAGAAATTTCAAGAACCAACGTGCGGCTCAGAGGGATCAAGATCAAGCCAGACTAGCAGAATATCGGCAAGAGAAGGGCCTCCCTTGCCGCCACTTGCCCGGCAAGGGGCAAGGCCACCACTAGAAGCAACGAAGGAAGCCCGGCAGGGCCTGCTAGGGCTCACGGAGGCAAAATCACCCCACCAACCACTCAAGCGCGACCCATGTCATCAATCAGTGTGGTGTCAAGCCGCAAGGTGATTAAGTGGCAGCCATTCGCCACATGGCGGTCGTTTCCTGCAGAAGGATTATACAGGCGACACCCATCCTATGACGTGTCAACCAAACAAGTGTGGAGATGGAGAGATAGCCCAGCAAGCCTTGTCGGGCAACCAGTGATGTGACACTAAGCGGTGCATTTAATGCACTCTGTCAGCCCGCAGAGTTAGGTATGATAGCACTATTTGCTATAATATTAGTGGATAATGACCACTTTACCATTGTGGTGACCCCTTAATCTATAAAAGGAGGCCGATTACACCAGTAGGAGGGGTTGGGGAAAAGTTGAGGAACCCGCACCCCATACGCGCATAGTCGCTGCTGCCGTACGGCGACCTCTGCCGGCAAGTGTACTACGTTGCATTATCCACATTCCACCATCAATCCACCAAAGAAGGAGTAGGGTTTTACGCCTCACGGCGGCCCGAACCTAGGTAAATTGCTTGTGTGCTCTCTGCCGTGTTGATGCGCGCTGGTCTGCTCTTTGTGCAACGCGACGTCCCCCTGCCGAACCAGCAAGGGACCTCCTGGTCCCATAGGTGGCCATGGATATTCGTAGACATCGATCTACCTCTCTATAGTTAGGTCTCTGCCCCCCCCCCCCCCCCCCACACACACAAACCGATAGTCAAACATTGTAGGTAGGTATTCATGCCATAGAGAAAAACTGCACCTCTATCCTCTCACATTCCAGTAGGCCAGCTGCCCTGTATCTTTGGTGTGGGCAAACACAAATTCGATGGCACTCTTTATCGATCGCGCGCCCACACACTTCATCCATGCTTTCGATTCTATCGATATCTCATGCCAATGATCCCTCCACTCACTTCACGTGGATCGCTCCCTCTATATATGATATATCCATGACTCTGTTTCACACACATTGCATATGTTACGTTTCTTTGTTTAAGAGATCATCAACAGATTGCCTGTTTCGCACAAACCATCTCTCTCACACCCACCCGCGTACGTACCTGCACCTAAAGAAGAGGTGCACACACGATGCACGTACTCACGTCTCGTTCCCGGCCACACCCGCGCAGGTACACGGTGGAGTTCATTTCTGTACGAAAAGGCAGCCCACGTGATAATTTGACGTGTGTAGCGGTTGTTTACTCAAAGGAGGGTCGTGTACCACGCGTAGATGGAACAAAGTTCGACTTAACGCATCAGTATTAAATAAAGTTATATTCCTCAATGGCACATATAGAATATAAAATGATTGTCATCGGGAAAAAAGAAAAATACGCTCCACTATATACAATGGAGCCTGCCTGCCGAGGTTTATCTCTCGTCACACTATCTCACACAAGGAGGTGGTGGCCTCTCTCTCTCTCACTGTTGGTCACTGATCCGGCCGCATCCCGTCCGCCGGCGGAAAGGGAGGGTGTGCATCGTTTCTCTGTTCGATGGCGTTGAGGCAGCATGTCCTGATCTGCGGTACCCGCCATTCTCTGTGACCAAGCTCCGGCACGGTAGGGCCTTCGCCACTTGCTCACTGTCACGGTATGGGCAGATCCTGGCCGCCGGCGCCCTCCTAGTTGCATCCCGATGACCCTCGGGTACAGCTTCCTCCGGCCTTGCTCCACTGCCCATCTTCCCACGTTGCTGCATGTGGAAAATCATGCATGTGGATCTTCTTTAGTTATTTGCTTAAAAAGTATCTCGGCCGATGTACTTTCCATATTGCAATCTCGTCCTCAAACCATTTTTGATAAACCACCATGCTGTATCTTTCCCTTATTACATGGAATATGCTCCTTTTTTGTCGGCGTATGTGTCTTCAACTTGTGTTATTAGGCAGTAATTGTTTCCTTTCTACCTGCTTTTGTAAATAGGGCTATCCATTTCACCTCGTTGCTATTGCAACCTTTTGGTGAACTGCACAAATCACTTTTTTTAAGAGTGTTTTGTGCAGTTCCACCAAAATATCACACGGGCAACGTTTTTACATTTCTGTGGGACTGCAGAAAGGGACATTGGTTTTGCTATCCTCCTCATCCAACTCCGTGCCTAATCTTCTCCAACAAGTAGTTAGTCCTAAAGAGAGATCGTAGAGGTGATTGGCTTCTATTTGTGTGTGTTATGTTTCATCATCCAGTTCCACTATTATTGTAATCGCACTGACTAAATATCTTTGCAAATAGGGATGATCAGCTCGATTTTAGTGGAGCTTCACAAAATAATTGGATTGTGATATCCTCCATACACCTATTTTTTGGCTACAGAGCTGGGTGAAACTAGCTGCCAACCAATGAACACTGTGCCTAAGAAATGGAGCCATGCCTACGAGCATCATCGATCAATTATATAGTTTTCTTTATTTGTACACCTTCTCACATCTTTTTCTTCAGTTGTGATGTGAATATTAGCGCTGATCTGCGAACCATTGAGATGTGTTAGCAGCCATGGTAGTTCCATTTGTATTTGATGGAATGTAGTAACGAGACAATCTTGAGGCAAGAGGACACATGAATCCTAAGTTGAAACCTTTTTGTTCTGCGGGAACCAAAGTTGAAACCTTCATAGTATCATAGTACAAATTCAATATGCTGGAAAATTATGCATCCATATAAATAAATCATGAAGGATTGATAGCAATGCTAGAAACAATTCAACTTCGTTTCGCCAACATGTGGGACATCCTTCATCCGGCTCCACCTGCCATGCAGCAATATTGAGTGCACAACTATAGGGAGGATTCAACCTGGTCGTTGCACCACAGTAATAATGACCAGTGAGCAGTCAAATCACAGAACCCCACCTTCACCATAGTAAGTTGCTCGGACGAAGCAACCATAATTTCTCTCTTCGTTAAATCCACTGCTACTCCAATATTCCCATAGTAATAAGTGGCTCAGGTGAAGCAACCATCACTTCACCTTTCCCACAGTAAGTACTACCTCCTTTTTTATTCTAAAAACAACCACACGCGAATATTGGACGGTAGCAGCATAGCAACTGAATCAAAAATCAAAACCAACCAATGAACTACTACTAATGGTGAGTGTTTGCTAGTATCATGTACTCCATCTGTCCATGTATATAGGGCTTAATGCGTTTTCCGAGACTAACTTTGGCCCTATTTGGATCCATGGGTTAGAGATAGTTTGAGCTAGTTGGGGCTCAAATATCCCTAAAGTATCCAAACCTGAGGATTAAATTGGAGTAAGTTGCCCCAAACCCACCCAAAAAAACTATCCCACCCAAGAGGTGCTAATTGGAGATAGTTCTCATTGGGCCCATTGAAAAATCACTTTTCTCTCTCTATCCCGCCAGCCAAGTGGTGCTAATTGGAGCTAGTTGTCATGGGGCCCACTAAAAAATAACTTTACTCTCTCCATCAAGTGCATTTATTGTCAATCTAACCCTGTCATCCAAACACCCCTTTGGCTAGAGTTAGTTCTAGATTAGTCATGAGTTAGTCTAACCTCTAGCTAAGTTAGAGTATCCAAACAGGAGCAGTATAGGACATGCAAGTTTCTCAAAACATACCATTAAATTCATACATTAAAGGATCTTTTTTTGAAACGGAACGTGAAAGGATCTTCGAATGATATAATTTTCAAATTATATAAAATCTTATCAATAGTCAAAGGCAACCTTAGTGAATACATTAGGTCCTATATAAAATCTTATCAATAGTCAAAACCAAGTGTTACTACTACACCAAACAAGTTCAAAACGAGAAACTGGACCCACTCACGGCATGACATGCTTGTCTCGTTTGGTCCGTCGGTCAAAACGCTTCCTCTTTTTGGCATAACAATAGAGTATAGTAATTTTTTTAGAATGCTCTTGGCATGTCGCTAACATGTGACGAGTTAACCGACCTCAATAGACGGAAAAATTGCCATCCCGCATCACTTTGAGAGATACAAGGAGCGAGAAGCAATACTAGCTGGTGGATTACTAGAGCTAGGTGTTGCACGGAGGCCAAGAAATATGGTGATAGCGTGGGTTGGCCATGTATGATGTAACTACACTGGGCTGTCGTGTTTCGGACTCTTCTAGTCTACTATATGGAGACGTTTGGGTAGATTTTATATCTCTGAATAAGAATATTAAAGAGTCCAGACGCTCCACGACGCGGTGTCTTGCTCCTTCTCGGTCATCGGAAAGTGTTCTTCTAAGTTTTGCCGACACGTGGGACATCCAGCATCCAAGTCCACGTGTCATGCAAGAAAATGGAGTTAAGTATAGTAGGAGAGACTCACCAACGGTCATGAACGTAGGTGGAGTACGTGCACAAATCACCCGAAAAAAGGACTATGAGCATGAAGAGAAGAGGTGCAAGCACCGACGCAGGTACTCTTTGCCTCTTTCCCTAATACTCACACGCGGGTACATGATGAGCTCAATTCTGTACAAAAAGGCAGCTCACCTAATAATTTGGTGAGTGTAGTAGTTGTTCATGGGAACCACGCGTGAATGAATAAAAGTTCGATCATGACGCGGTGGCACATTTTTTATAAATTACGTTATTCTATTCGATGGCACGTACGCAACATTATTTTCTCAATCGAACGTGAATCGTGAACACACTGAATGACGGAGCACGGGATGGTAGCTATGGACATGGTCAGCCCTTTTTGGAGACTAATACACTACTTTTGATATGTCCCATCAACTCGCAAACAAGGAGAAGCTTTGCTTACTAGTATGACCTCTCCCTCGCTCAGAGCAAGTACAATAAGGTGACCGATTACCTCCATGCTGGTTTTGACTACTTTAATTTAGAAATGAACCACGTGTTTTCTTTGGTAACACAAAATTAGTAACTAAATGGTGATTGGACACCATGTCATGCCACGTACGTATGTGCAGCAAGCAAGATTTATTCATGTTCCTTCTTAACATGAGCTTTTCTCATCCTTTTGCCGACACACGGGACATCTAGCATGAAGGTGCACATGTCATGAAAGAAAATGGAGATAAGCAGTGTGTAAGTGAGTCGTGCACTTCGATGGCACGTACTATGCAATATTTTTTTCTCCTTGATGGCATGTGAATAGTGCATGTACTCAATGACGGAGCACGAGATGGTAGCCATGGACATGGTCGGCCCTTTTTGGAGAGAGTACAAAATCCCGTCAACTCACAGAACGATGAGAAGCTTGCTTACTATGCCTTCTCCCTCGCCCACGCATGTGTGGTGGCTCTCAGCACGAGGAGAAACTTTTGCTTACAACCAGTGGACGTGCAGTAGTTCCTTTGGTGTCAGATGGCCAGAAGTACTACTTTAGTACCATCATTATTGTTCAACTTCCGGAAGAGGCGAAGTGCCAAGCGCAAGCTCACCTTCTAACCTAGTACAGTTTCAACTATAGCCAAAGTTGGTCCACCTTTTTAGAGCATGGTTAACTAATATAGGCGGCTCTTGCAGCGGCACATCATTTAGAGAAATTACTCTCTTCGTAGGAACTTAAAACACATGAATAGGAAAAATAAAGGACTGGAGTGGCATGTCCACTTGAATCTACCATTAACACAGTGTTCCCGTAAAAATCTAGAGTGTTTGACGCAGGAAAAACAAAGGAAATGGAAAAACAGTTGGAGTGGATGCTAGATTGCCAATAAACATATGATTTCATAGGAAAAAAATCCTATAGAACTCTATCCTATGAATCAAACAACCAATGTAGGGAAATTATGTGGGGGGTCTCTCCAACAGTGTTCCTCGGCTCGCACATAAGCATCATGGTGGTAGAACTTGGAGTCATTCATATGGTACACATGGCGTCTCAGATCTAGACACAAGGTGTACACCGTCAAGGTCCAAGGATAATGCTGTCCTCAAAGCCGGACGTACACGGTCAAGGGGTCAGGGCAGACGCGACCTCTCACTGCGTCCGCCATTTGAAGCAGCACGCCGGTCAAGGGCCCCGCCCACTGCACTCCCAGCTATACCCGGCTCCTCACCGTATTCAAAAACCTACATTTAAACCCGCGTGGAATGCGAGAAACCCACTTCGGCAACACACGTCCGTTCAGGACCAGGACGCCGGCCAAGCTCCTCCTTCCACCATTTTCTCCACTCGTTCGGCAGCATCCGACGAGCAGGAAGAGTAGTTCTCCAGCATAAAAGCCATTTGGGTCGCCTGCCTAGCCCGACAGTTACGAGTGAGGCAGCTCGCTGCTCCACCTACCTTGCCTAGCCCGTCGGAGGCAGTTGTCGCACTAAGCCAGCACGTGGTTTCGGAGCTGGCCCCTACGATACATCTTGAGGAAGAGTGTCAACTTGCTCCATGCGAGCTTGTCAGGGAGCACGGCGGCACGGGCATCATCGCTGCCCTCGATGCTGCCGCGTTGTACAACGCCTCCAGTGTCTGCAACTGCGCCATCCGCCGTCGACGCGCGCGTAGCCGCGCCATGCAGGTAGAGAAAGAAGGTGTCGTGGATGTCAATGAGGTGACGCGGCTATGCAGCTATGCGGATGTCGACGAGGTGACGACCAGCACGTCCCCGCGCGCCGCCATCATCGAGGAGAAGTAGAACACGGGAGTCTGCCGCCGATTGTATCCCATGAAGGCCACCGCCGAGGTGAGCCGGCGATAACTGCTTGTGTCTTGCACGATTCTTCTTTAGCCGGATGCTGGAGGACGACAAAGAGATCGGGTGGCGACCATTTAGATTAGGTATATTAATTCTACTAGGCTGGTTGTAATGGGAGTATCATAAGTAGTATCATGCATGCCAACTAGGAAAATATGATGAAGTTGGATAGAATTAAATGAAGAGAGGGTTGAATATCATATTATGATATCGTATGGAATTAAGTTAATCCCACTATAGTTAGTCTTAGGCTTTGTTCGGTTCAACCTCCTCCCAAGGGGTTTGGAGAGGAATGGAGGGGAATTTGGCTTGTACATGATTTAATCCCCCACAATCCCTGTTAATCCCCGTTAAAACCCCTTGAAAAGAACATGCCCTTAAGGTTAAAAATGACCGGGATTACAGAGGATAGGGTACAAACTTCAAGGACTTAAATGAAAAAAATATGGCTATGCGTGTATTCAAGTTAAAATGATTGCTACAGAGGGAAAAGCAACTACTACTCCAGTAGTCCACTTCGGGACATGCTTGCTAGGGTTGTTCTCTTCTTCTCACTCTCTCACCCTCTTCAGATCTAAGCAAGATAGTGGTGTCCACTCTCTTTGTCTCTCTCTCTTCTCTCCGGTTGACATAGATTCGGCCGGATACCTTCCGCTGGTGGTCGCCGGTGGCGAGGGAGGAAGCCGACGCGCGTCGTCTTCTCTGACCTGGCGCTGGCATGGGAGGTCCTCCTCATCCTTTATCCCCGCCGTCGAGTTGGCAGATCCCCTGCCTCGCCACATCCCGCCGACCAGAGGTATAATTTTTTTAGAACCGGCCTTGTTCTAATGGTCCAGCTCCCCACGTCGTTGCATCCCTTTTTTCATCAAGTTAGGATTGCTCCCCACGTCGTTGCATCCTGCATGTGCATATTCTTCTAATATTACAAAGCTCTCCATGTAGCTAGCTCCGTCAGCTTGTCGAACACTCGAGCACCACCTAAATTTTTACTATTAGAGGAAAAAGGGTACTATAGATACTGGCTAACGAACCGATCTCTTGGTTGTAAAGGGAAATGAAGATGTTGTCATGACCGGTCTCTTGGTCGAAATAGGACAGAAAGTGGGGGATGTTGGGTCGACAATGCAACCGAGAATGAGCACGTCTAGATTTCTGGTGGTCACATAGGAAAGATCATTGACGAGAACAAAAAATGCACAAATATAAACATGCTTTGCATGTGCCGCACTCGGAAACACCTCTGCCTCACTGATTTATGCCTCGATGGATGTAAAACGTGCTTGTGCCTCCCCTATCCCTCTGCCCTTACTGTTGCTATTAATTAAACATCGCAGGTAAAATGAAACAATGCCACTGTTAATGTGATGTCGTTGTTAAGTAATGATGTTGTCAATCTATTGCCATTGATAAAATGAATCAATGCCACCACTATTTCATGAAATGCTTCTGTCTTGCTTTATTTCTCATAAAGAGTGTTTTGGGCCATTACACTAAACTCTAACACCGGTAACATAGCTGCATCTCCGTTAACTGCACAAAATTTATTGCACAATGGTTGACACGACGATGTGTTTCTCCTTTCCATATCACCCTTCATTAGAACGATCTTTCTTATTAACCGTGCACATACGTACTGATCAAGTGCTACTCCCAATCTGTCATCACATAGTCATAATGCAATTGTTATGCATGTTAATGTAAGACCCCGTTAATCTAGTGCCAGTGTTGATTTGATGTGATGGCACTTCTTAGATAATGGCACCTTTTCATACTATCATTGTAATGCCGTTGATAACATATGAGATGTTGTTGTTAATCATATGCCGCTGCAAAAAATGACACTTCTTAAATAGCTGTGTTACATATTTGTGCAAACAGGGTTGGCTATCTCCATATGGTGTCTATTTGTGCAAACGAAAGAACAAACCTCAATTTTAGTGGAAGCTACTGTCAGCTGACCTCATGGTGCTCCAAGTATACCTACATTCTTAACTAGGTAGAATGACCAATGCAAGATGCAATAAGCTTATTCGTACGTTGACCAATGAGGAGCCATAATTAAGCTGGAGGTGTCTCTTATTTTCTTTCGAATGGGAAATAAGCTGGAGAGCTGGAGAGTGTCTCTAATGGGCTGCCTCTAGTATTAAGGCCCTCCAATACGAAACACGGGAAGCCGACTGGGACGATACAAAGTCCTATCCATCTTAAAGAAAATTTGTTTTTTTGCGAGGAGAAGCCCATATATCTTGAAGAGGGGGCGATCCTAGAAAAACCCTCCTTCCTCCTTGCTTCCACTTATACTGCAGCTCGCTGGACTCTCCCGCTTCCATTGCCCCCCAATTCCCCCCGCTCCCCATCTTCCTCACTCGTATAGAAAACCCCCACTCACCTTCTTCCTCACTCGTACAGAAAACACCCGCTCCTCTTCTTCCACTCCTACAGAAAACCCCATCCTTCCTTCTTCCCCACTCACACTACCACTAGGCTCGTCTCCGGCTACTCTGCTCAAACCCGTGAGCTCGGTGCGAAGCCCGCAAGGAAAATGGAGTCAGTTGGCCCCAGTGCCAAGAAGATGAGGCTCCCGCCAGTGGCAACGCCGATTGTAGATCCCGCACCCAGCAGCGTGGGGAGAAGCGGCGAGCCCCCCCCCCCACCACCCGGATCTGAGGAACTCGTAGAATCTTTGGTGGACCAAATCAGTGATCTCCCGGACGACATCCTTGGGGAGATCATCTCGCTTCTCCCCACCATGGATTGCTCCTGCATTCAAGTCCTCTCAACTCGGTGGCGCCCTTTATGGTGCACCGCACCCCTCAATCTCGACTATCATTAGATATCTGTCCTTCCTGAATTTGATTTCCTCAAAACCATTGTCTCCTCTCACCAGCAGGGACCCGTTCAATGCCTCTGCATCCCTACATGCTGCCTGTTGTCCATACCCTACACGGTGGACGCTTGGCTGACATCCCCTGAATTCGTAAAACTCCAGCAGTTTGAGTTCTACCATAACCATGAAAGTTTCATACAACGAACCAAACACCAAGAATTTGTGCCCACACCACCTTTGTCCATCTCGTGGTTTTCTTCCTCTCTCTCCACACCGCCACATTCGCCCGATGCCATCTACCAGACGATCTCGTACAAATGCTTCGACTCCCACTACTAAAAAAACTTGCGCTTGTGGTGGCCTCACTACACAGCATCATCCACTCTAGTTTCCCTGCCCTGAAGTGCTTGCTGATTGTTTTGGGAATAGAAATCCTTATCGGTTTTTTCCAAATAAATTCACCTCACCTTAAAAGCATTGGAATATGTTTTGAAGGACATCATCTCATCACCTTCACTTCAAAGGTTGGTCCTTCATTATTGTTATAAACCTTTGCAAATAACTATCATCTCTGCGCCCAAACTGGAGACCTTGGGTGTAATTTGTGATCCGTTTAATGATCACAACAAGTTGGTGTTTGGCTCCTCACTTTTTCAGGTACTGTATATTATCATCTACACATTTGTAATCATAAGATGCATTTTTCATTTGTGCACATAAGTTTTATATCTTCTTGGAGTACACTTTGGGTACTAATATTATGGTATATGTTCAATGAAGAGTTCATCCATGGATAGCCTATCAATGTTGCTGGATTTTGTCAAGATATTATATATCAGAATGTTTAGTTATGATCTAAACATAATTATTGGCTTGCCGCGATGCTTTCGATGTCTGGAGAATTTATATATAAAGGTGATGATTTCATGCACATTGAAAGCCAGCATATATTGTACTAGAATTAACCGTTCAGTTGTCGCTCTTTCGACATACTCTTTTTTCAGACCTTAACTGTTTTCAATATTCATGTCTACGTTGGCACTAACACATGGAGAAAAACATATAAATAATCTATGGCATAATAAGCACCAGGATTTTCTCAGTTCTCATGACATTCGTTTGAGGACAATAACGATGGAAGGATATGGATCCAAACCAGGAAAACAAAAGTGTTGTCACATTCTTCTTGTTGAATGTGAGGTTACTATTGTCCAAGAGGCTTAAGATTCTCAAAAAAAGATTTCTCACGGACAGACATGTTGAACAAAAAAAAGAAGTTTCAGGTGGACAAATGGTCTTCTAAACGTGCTCGGCTACTATTTACAACAACTTGTAGTCATCCTCCAATAATTATTTTGCACAGGATGTTGATTTTATGGATCAGACCGGGCCATTTGTTTGTGACTGCGAAAAACAGTGGTTGCGTTATATGTTATTTCCATGTTCATTCTGGGTTTTGTCTAAATTTTATGAACAATTAATTCTTGGGCCTTTTGTACTGTTTGTAAGCTGTTACATGTTGTTGCCCTCATACTCCCCTCCGCCTGCCACTACACTGCCGCATATTCCACGACTGCTGTTTATTCCCGTCTGAGGCCTCATCATCGTTCTCTGCCTTGGTCCCCTCGATGTGCACGCCGCCGTCTGGCGTTGTCAGCGTGGTTAACAATCGAGAGGAATTACAAGATGATTATACGCGGAGAGGCTGACAGTAGGGACCCACCGGGGTCATTGCATTATGCAAGTAGGTGCCATGTTATTACAAGCCAAAAAAATACTTCCTCATAATTGTTTGACAACTAGGTCCCACGCCATTGTCAATGTAGTCAATAAATGAGGAAATTACACAACGAGCGGATAAGACCAGGGACCTAGTAGCTCGCCCAATTGTTTTTTAGATTTAGAGACAGAGCTCAACTACGGGTTATGCGGGGGCTATGGCCCGTCTAGCCCACGCTTACGCTATTATTTAAGCACATGATGAGCCCAGTTGATATCTTTTTTCTTTCTAAAAATAGCTAGCCTAGTTCTTTTTTTTGGAGAATACCCAATCGAGGCCTACTTCCTTTTCTCAGACCTGCTGGGCTGCAAATCTTTCAAGGCGAGGAGGGATGTAAGTAGTAAGAAATGGGCTGTAAATTTTTAAACCAAAGCCAACCAGCAATTACATTCAAATCCAGCCAGCAAATCTTTAAAGGCGAGGAGGGATGTAAGTAGTAAGAAATGGGCTGTAAATTTTTAAACCAAAGCCAACCAGCAATTACATTCAAATCTAACGGATAGGACGGAAACTATGACAGTTTACCCACACTCCACTCCACATTTGCAGATATGGCCTTCCCTCGTTCATCTTTTTCTCCCACAAGATAAACAACTCATACAAATGCATCTTGATGTACCGTGCAAGGCACGGGCATCTTGCTAGTCAAGATTTTAAATTTCTTTTCTTTTTGTGGAGAATTTTTTTGAATTTTATTTTGATATAATTTTTTAAAAATTATTTTTAACGTGACTCAAAATTTCATGATTAAATGAGTTCAGACCCCACCGAAATATGCAAAATTTCGTTGAATTTTTTAGCGGCCAGAATATGGTATGTAATGCTAATAAAAAGAATATGGGCTTCAAAGTATCCTTAAGAATTAGCAAATGGGCTGTAAATTATTGTAAATAATGGCTAATGGGTTGTATGTTGTTTTCCATAGATTTCGAGGCTGGCTTCTGGGCCTACTAGGTTGACGATGACGTTGTCCTAAAAAATATTGACGCGTGCACAAGGCTTTGTCAACTTAGTCAACACAGAGTAATGACTGTTGGATGCCCAAACCAGCGCCAACGGGACTGCCTGCTCCCTCCTCCCGTGGCTGGCTATGCTGCCGCCAGGCCATCCCTCTACACATCCGCACATCCTGTTATTTTCCAGCAACGTCAGCCACACCCCGCAGCCGACCAGTCAGCCCTCGTACTCCCCTCAGCGTGGGCATCCACTGTTGTTGCTTAGCCGGCTCTGGGTTGTTCCCTTCTTGGGCCTCGCCCTTGTCCACCATGTTTGTGCTCTTGGCGCGGCGTGATCAACATGGTCAACAAAGAACTGCCATTGAAAGAGGGATGTAAGTGGAGATGCTAACAGTAGGGATCCACACATCCAAGTACCTCCTTATTATGCGAAAATAGTGGGGCTTCTTCGGGTCGTTCCAGACTGGGGCATTGCCGTCGTCCACTGCCCTGGTGCTCTCGGCCCATGGTCAACATGGTCAACGAACAACATCCATCGGAAGAGGACTATACGTGGGGAGGCTGACAGCTGGGTCCAAGGCCGCATGCAAGGAAGTGCCTCCTTATTATGCGCAAAATAATGATTCCTCCACCTGACAGTTGGGACCCACCGGAAGGGCCTCTGTATTTCACTAAAAAAGCGTTCCTCCCGCTGGCAGCTCAGATCCACCAGCTATATCTTCGCACGCAAGGAAGTGCCTCCTTGTTACGCACAAAAAATGAATACTCCCCCTGCTAGCTGGGACCCACCATAGTGGGAGGCTGACTTGTGGCCTATGAAGTTAACGCGCACAGAGGGCTTTGTCAACTTAGTTAATATGAACGATTCTAACACCAGTGACCGTACGATGTCCACCCAACAGGCGTAGTGCTTCTTCAACATCAGCTCTTCTTGCTCCAGCCGCCCAAACCAGCGCCGTTCGTGCCGCTTGCTCCTGCCTCCCGTGGCCATCTCTGCTGCTGCACAGGCCTGACCGCCCCACCCTACTCCAACCTCTGGCCAGTCCATCCCTCTACTCACCCACAACCCTTGTTATTCTATGGCGACGGCAGCCTCATACCGCAGTCGAACCAGTCAACCCTCGTACTCCTCTCCGCGTGGGCATCCACTGCCGCGTCTTGCTCGGCTCCGCGTCGTCCCCTTCCTAGGCCTTGCCATCATCCACCGCCTTGGTGCTCTCAGTGCGCCGTGGTCAATGTGGTCAAGGAAAGACTTCCATCGAAAGAGGACTGTACGTGGAGAGGCTGGCAGCTAGATCCACGACCGTAGCAAGGAAGTGCCTCCTTATTACGCGCAAAATAATGATTCCTCCACCTAACAGCAGGGACCCACCGAACAGGCCATCGCATTTTGTATAAAAATGTTCCCCCTTGACTACTCGGACCCACCAGCTACATCTTCGCATGCAAGGAAGTGTGTCCATATTACAGGCAAAAAATATGATTCTCCCCCTGTCAGTGTCAAAACCGGCGGATCTCGTGTAGGGGGTCCCGAATTGTGCGTCTAATGTCGATGGTACCAGGAGACAGGGGACACGATGTTTACCCAGGTTCGGGCCCTCTCTATGGAGGTAATACCCTACTTCCTGTTGATTGATCTTGATGAATATGAGTATTACAAGAGTTGATCTACCATGAGATCGAGATGGCTAAACCCTAAAAGCCTAGCCTATATGATTATGGTAATGATTGTCGCCCCTCCGGACTAAGTCCTCCGGTTTATATAGACACCGGGAGGATCTAGGGTTACACAAGGTCGGTTACAAAGAAAGGAATCTACTCATTTGATCGCCAAGCTTGCCTTCCACGCCAAGGAGAGTCCCATCCGTACACGGGTGCAGTCTTCGATCTTCGTATCTTCACAGCCCATCAGTCCGGCCCATGGCTAACAGACTGGACGCCCGAGGACCCCTTCGTCCAAGACTCCCTCGCCCCCTGACAGATGGGACCCACCAGCTACATCTGCGCATGCAAGGAAGTGCCTCATTACCTCCCTGACAGCTGGGACCTACCCGGTCAAACCCTATGTAGGGTTGTCTATCTTGTCGCGAACGTGTACGTACATACTGGTCGATCGATCTGTCTGCAGGCTGCAGCGATGAACCGTGGCCGAATAAGGAAGGGCACATGTCGTAGTAGAGGCGCGGGCGTAGCATGTCACATAGTCCCATCTATATCATGTACACGTACGTACAGCCAAGGTGCAAGAAACTAAATACGGCCACGTTCGTACATATTGGCGGGGTCTCGAACGCCTACTCACGCATATGTACGGCCAGGGCTCGTGTACATGGAGAGGTAACGGAGGGCAGCAACGTCGTCCTGTTCATCGGCAGCTAACCGGCTGGGTCAGAACGGAGAAACTATGTCATGTTCATCAAGAGGCAACAGAATGTGTCCTGTTGATCGGGAGCCAACCGGCTTGGACAGAACAGCCGAAATGATGCCTGGCGTACCGCGGAATGGAGGAAACAGCCTTCTGTTCGACCGCCTACAGTCAAAATGGGATCCTGTTCATCAAGAGGGGTTTGGCATACCGCAAAACGGAGGAAACAGACTTCTCTTCGACCTCCTACGATCGAAGCGGGGTCCTGTTCATCGGGAGGGGTGTGGCGTACGTACCGCAAAAAGGAGGAAACTGACTTCTCTTCGACCTCCTACGGTCAAAACGGGGTCCTGTTAATCAGGAGGGGTGTGGCATACCGCAAAACGGCACTCCATGGGCTACTATTCACCATTGTCGACCTCCTCCAGCCTCCACCTGCTATTGTTCATCCATAGTGTCTCCTTCCTTCCTCCATGGGCTCATGTTCATCCAGCCTCCACCGGCTACTGTTCAACCAGCCCTCCACATGGTCATGTTCATCCAGCCTCCACCGGCTACTGTTCAACCAGCCCTCCACACGGGGTCATGTTCATCAACGCCCAACCGGCTTAGGTGTGTGGCGGCCTCCTCTCGATCGGGGTCCTGTTCATCCAGCGGCATTGGCCTCTACCACCACGGGGTCTTGTTCATCCAACCCCCATCGGGAACTGTTCATCCAACCCCCAACAACACTCACTATTCATCAAGAGGCAGCAGGTTCGATCGGCTTTAGTTAGTAGCAGTAGTGAAGGAATCGCTCGATCGGGTTCATTTAACAGCCAAGGATCGATTGATCGCTCGGGTTCAGTAACACATAGCCAGTGCAATCGCTCGGGTTTAGTAAGAGAACGTCTCGCTCGGGTTCAGTTAGAGCCCAACGCCTCACACAGATGCATGTACATAGTGTATGAGAGAAACGTGCAAACCTCCGTGCATCGCTCGGCTCCGACCACCCACCATAACCGGGAACTCCCCAAAATTTTCCTTGCCCTTGCTTCTACCACGGTTTTTTCCGTCATGGACGGCCCAAATAGTATCATGCAGCTGCGTCTCCAGCCCACCCAGGATGAAAAGCCCATTTTCTGTCATGACTTTTTGTCATAGAAGTAGGAGCCCACCACATCTATAATGATATCGAGTTTTGTCATAATTATCGTCATATAAGTGTCATAAGCATGACAGGAAAAAACCGTTCGGCCCAAAATGTCACGGATGTGTCTTTTTTGTAGTGGGTGGATAGGGTTGAGGAGCATGTAGGCCAGGTGCATGCATGGGATACTTTCCAGATCAGCTTATCAGGGAGTGTGGAGCCGCATGCAAATGACGTGCCGCCATGCATGCCAGTTGCTACCAACCCTGGTGGATCTGGACACGAGGATGTAGTGCACCTTTGTGAGAGCATGCGCAAATCGTTGGCACCCATTTTGACGCAGGCAGAATCACGTATGCATGAGGTGCAAGCACGTAAGCCCAAGAAGAAAAGGCGGTTAGATATCACACCTCGACGGAGTGCAAGGATTGCTAAGCACGGGGCCAGCAAGCAACAGCAGGTGCTCATGCGCAAGCTCTGCTTGGTGCATGAGGAGGAGGCTATATCTGATGAAACACTCAACATGTACGTGGAGTTGTTCTCTCGCCCACTTTTGGATGCTCACACAGCAGCGGTTTTGGCTTTATTTGGTTGGGAGTCGCCGGCGGCACCTCTACAGGATGTGCTCCAGGTGGAGGCCACTGTGGCCTAGGAGGCGGGGGCTGGTGGAGTACATAGGATGCTTCGATGTGTGCACAACCCATGAAAGTGATTGTGTTGAATGTACGCGGGTTGAATGTGTCGGCGGGTAGTAATGTCGTGCATCAAGTAGTACTTGCGGCGAACCCAGGCATTGTATGTCCCCAAGAGACCAAGTTACAGGAGCTGTCATTACCAATTGTACAACAATGTCTTGGGAATAAATCTAGCAAATTCTACTATGTCCCAGTTGTGGGGACGCCTGGTGGGATTCTTGAGGCTTGGGATGAGACGGTAGCCAGGCTATCCAATCCACACTATCAAAGTAACTTGCTCACGGCAATAGTGAAATCGCCAGGTGCTGCGGAGTGGTGGCTGACTTGTGTGTATGTTCTTTAAGAGGACAGGGACAAAGTGAAGTTCTTACAAGAGCTGGTGGACATCAGGGAGTTGCTCGCAGGGTTGTGGCTTGTACCAGGAGATCTCAACCTAATTGCAAAGCAAGAGGACAAGAGCAATGATTTAATTAACAGGAGGATGTTGGCTAGATTCCAGGCTAGACTAAATAGACTTGAGTTGAAGGAGATGTATCTAAATGGGTGCTGTTACACCTCGTCGAATGAGACGCAGAATGCAACACTTGAAAAGATCGATCACGTCTTTGTCTCCAATGAGTGGGATGCTGCGTTCCCGGCATGTTTCTTGTCTGCCCTAGGGACGGCGATCTCAGATCACTGTCCCTTGATATTATATATGAATGTGGAGATCGAAATGGACAAATGCTTCAAGTTTGAAGCTTTTTGGGTCAAGACGGTTGGTTTCATGGAGATGGTGCAGGCGGCATGGGACTCAACGCCATCTGCCTCCAACGACCACCTCACATTGCACAACAAATTGTGGGCCACGACAAAGGCTCTACAAAGATGGATTGATCATTGGATTGGAAATGTTAAGTTGTAGATTGCCATTACCCTAGAAGTGATCATGAGGCTGGATGTGGCAATGGAGTCAAGGGCACTATCAGACAAGGAAAGGGAGTTGAGGAAGTGTTTGAAGCACAAGCTTTTGGGATTGTGTTCGTTGGAATGCTCAATAGCAAGGCAATGGTCGTGGCTTGTCGGTGGAAACGACACCTATGGGGTCACTGGGATCCCTTCTACGGTTGGCGGGTGCGAGGTTGTGCGAAGAGCGGGTCTGACAGGGAGCACACGGATCGTTTACCCAGGTTCGGGCCGCAAAGATTTGTAATACCCTAGTCCTTCTTGGGTGGATGTATTTGAGAGTGTTCTTGTGTTCTTGGGCTAGCCACGGGGTGCAACTTCCCAAAAGAGCGGAATCCCTCTCCTGGTCGCTTCGGGCCTCCTTTTATAGGAAAAAGGGGTTGCCACAGTGGCACACAAGAGGTGGAAAGGTCTACACTCGACAAGCCTATCCTCTGGGACCATCGGACAAACGCATTTAATGCGCTGCCGACGTGTCCTCCTTGCTTTATCGGGGGCGCCAGGGAAGCACGTCCCAGCTGTCGCCGCCTCGCCTGGCCTCGACACGCGTCCGAGCTGAAGAGGCATCGCGGCGCCACGTTGACTGGCTGTTGGGTTGGCTCGGTGGTGGAGCCTTCATGAAGGGTCACATGCCGCCACGCAGGTGCTTGCTGAGTCGGTGTAGAGGCCGCCCGTCGCCACGCAGGTGCCTGCCCAGCTGGTTGAGCTAGCAGCTGCTTGGGGACGATGGTGGAGTCTTGGCCGGCGCGGGCCTGGCAGTGGCCCTGTTGATGCCCTCGGCAAGGGTCTTGCCGGGGGCCCGGCAAGGGTGCTGTTGTGGCGTTGCACTGTTGTGGCAAGGGTCTTGCCGGGGGTCTTGTGGATTTCCTCGGCTAGGATCCCGCCGGCGGTCGTCGTCTTCTAGTCCTCATCTGATCTCACATGTTTATGATATTGACGAAGATTTGCATGCCACCACAGAGGCGCCTCCCGAGCCTTGGTTCCAATGTAGTTGGTTGGATTGGAGCCTATGGGCTCAAGGGTGGCTCACTCTGCCGGTGTTGGGCAAGTTGCCCCGGCAAGGCTCTTGCCGGGGCTATGGAGGCTGCCTCGGCAAGGATCTTTCCAAGGGAGTCCACCTCATCCTCTTGCTCTCCTACGCTTCTAGTCTTGGTGTTCCCTTGGTTGCCTCATGTTTCGGCTTCTCTCCGGCTTCCTTTCTCTGCCCTGCTAAGTGTGGCTGTGGCGCGCAGCTTTGACTACCCGTGCACAAGTAAAAGGGTCAAAGAAGAGCCCTACTTTTGTACACCGATAGGAGCCCCGGGCCTGGGCCACACATAAGCGCGCCGCGTTGTTGGGCTAGGCCCAGAACGGTGCGCGGGCAGGTGGGGCGGATTTTACCGCAGTAACTTCTCGTCCGCTGCGCTTCCCCAAGACCTGCGTTGAACGCGTGATGTGGAGGGTCGTGCATGATGTGGGTTCATGCGTGGGGTGGTTTCTGCATGCACGTGTCACATCGTGGTAAAGAGGGGGCCCGCGCCTTCCCCGTAAAAAGGAACGACCGCGGGC
This sequence comes from Triticum urartu, assembly GCF_003073215.2. NCBI lineage: Eukaryota > Viridiplantae > Streptophyta > Magnoliopsida > Poales > Poaceae > Triticum > Triticum urartu. The sequence continues at coordinate 311,932,246 of NC_053025.1, forward strand.
GCGCTGCTCATTTACCCCTTGTGTCTTCTCCAATCTCGGAACCGCCGTCCCTTCCTTCTTCCTCCTCAAGCCCCTGCTCTCTCTCACCATCGCCGTGTTTTCGCTGTCCTTTCCCTTCCACCTTTCGCAGCCGCCATGTCACCCAAGACTAGCAAGGTCAAGGGAGCGGCCAAGGACGCCAGCTCGCCTACTTCCCATCGATGGTCGATGCGGCCCACCTCCGGGACAACTTTAGACTACTGTGGGGGTTCAAGGCAGGGGGAGAAATGACGGGGCATCCTGCCACACGCGTCATCCCCGCCAACTGTGGCAAAGCCGCGCCGAATCGATATCCGTTCTTTGTCGATTATTTTTCCTGCGGCCTCTGTCCCCCCTTCTCCGATTTCTTCAATGACACCATGCATACCTTCGGCTTCCACCTCCTGGATTTCAGCCCAAATGTCATGGCGTGCATGGCTCTATTCGCCCATCTCTGTGAAGGCTTCGCCTGAGTGCATCCCAACACGGCGCTCTTCCTCCACTACTTCTTCCCTCGGATCCAGAAGGGAGGTGCCATCTCTGGTTGTGTCGCCTGGATCCCGAGGTCCAAGGGGACATACCCGGAGGGCGCTCAGAAGGAGAGGTGGGAGGAGTGGCGGGGCCGGTGGTGCTGGATTGAAGAGGAGGATCCACTAGAATTCTGTCGGGTTCGCCAGGCGCCACCGGTTCGCAGAAACAACTGGAGCAATGTCGATGCCGACGAAGAGAAGCTCATAGTCGCCACCACCAGGATTCTTCGCCTCACCGAGGCCGGGCTCACCCTTGAGATGAACGCGGCGGATTTCATCCGCTGCCGAATCACTCCGCTGCATAACAAGGGGTGGCCAGCCTGGCTCTTCACGAACGCGGTGGACATCATGCGACTCTGCCCTTGCCTCGACCACAACTTCACCGTGCTGGCGCATGCTCACTTCTGCCAGCGGTTCTTCCAGCTCGACGTGAACCGCGACGGCAAGGCCAAGAGGTCCGGTAAGGCCGCGAAGGCTGGCAAGGTCCCCAAGGGGCCCTTGTTTGGGTTGCCAGCAAGGGTGGTCCCACTGAGCAATAACTCGCGCCGAAGCGACATGATCGCCATGATGTCGGAGTTCAACGCGCACGGCCTCGTCCCAAATTGGGCCAAGCCGCTAGAGGATCAAGTATAGGAGTTTTTTGACACCCTGGAGAAGAAATACATCCGCGACGAGCTGCGGCTCATCCAGGACACCACCCAGGCGGAGCTGGACTACATCGCTGCCAGGGCGGCGGAGGTGGAGCTCGCCAAGGAGGCCGGCAGCGCCGGCGGCATGGAGGACAAAGCTGCGGCGGCCGCAGAGGAGAAGGAGCTCGCCCAGTGGGCGGAGTCCGCTGGGAAGGCCAGCAGCGCCGGCACCGGGGCCCCTCTTATTGGAGACGACGACGATGAGCCGTCCGAGGAGGAGGCTGAAGCTGTCGAGCCCCCAGCCGCGGGGAAAGGGCGAGTCCTGCGGGGGGCAACTCCGGCGAGCCGGTTTGGCCCGGCGGGGCCGTGCAACCCCGGCATGCCCAGGAGACATCCGCGCGCCAAACGAGGGCCGGGGCGGCGAAGAAATTTGTGAAGGCCGCGGTGGCGAAGAAGAAAGCATCTGCCTCTTCTTCGTCCAAGCGTTCCCCAGCTCCACATGCTTCCCCTCCTCCTACAGGCGGCGACACAGAGGTCTTCTTCAACCTCGGGTCTCTCAGCCCGAGGACAAAGAGGAAGGCTGCGGAAGAAGAAGTGGAGGATGAGTAAGTGCTTCGACTTTTGTCATCTTCATCCCTTCGGGCCGTACCTCTTTTCTTGACTTGTCTTCATCTTGGCAGGGATACAGAGACATTGGCCCAGAGGGTGAAGAGGGCCAGGTCTTCGGCGGGCGGCCAGCCCCCGGCAGGCACTTCTGGTACACTGCTGGTGGTGGTGAGCAGCCCGGACAGCAACCCCCGGAGCAGCCCCCTGTGTAAGTTCACCACTCGCCCCTCGTCAACGTGTGTCGGGGGCACGATCCTTGGTGCTGACTTTGCCGTGATCACAGGAGGAGGACAGCAGTAGGGGGAGCCACTAAGGGCTACCCCCAACACGCCGCCTCCGTCAACCACGCCGCCCTGAGGGGCGTCCCCGCCAAGGGCGCCAAGCACCGAGCCCATGCACACGGAGGAGGAGGAGAACTTGGGCGCCGGTGGCTCCACTTTGGCGCCAAATGTTGGCGAGGAAGGGGCTGCTTCTTCTCAGCCTGGCACGGGTATATCATTTTCCTCTCATCCCTTCCCTTTATTCTTCTTTCTGAATCTTTGTCTTGGCTTCGCTTCATCCCCTTCTCGATATCCGGATCCTCCGTCGGTGGACCAGGAGGACATAGACATCGTCATCGAGGATGTCGCCAAGGCCGCCGAGGCGGAGGCCGAGAAGATCGCCACCGAGGAGGTCGCTCTGGGCGCTGCTGAGGACGTCGCTAAGGGGCCTGCCGGGAAGCCCGACAAGGCTACTGCCGAGGAGGCCGGCAAGGGGCCTGCCAGGGATGCCGGCAAGTCTGCTGCCAAGGAGGAGGTGGCTGATGACCAGCCTTCCTCCTCCGCTGCCTCTGGCTCCGGCAGGTATCTGAAGGTGAGCGACGACCTTTTCGTCCACCTTTCAGGGGCATCGAGCTCCAGGGTGCCCATCGAGGGAGAGGTGTTCGACGAGGAGGTGCTTGCCGCCGCCGAGCTCGAGGTCGTCGACGAGCCAAGTGCCGATGGTGACGGTTCCCAGGAGGAGCGGCTTCTCCAGGCCATGGGCACCAACTTTCGGAAGCTCCAGGTGCTCCACCGCGCCCACCTGGACAAGGCCAAGTCCAGGATGGAAACGGTGTACAAGGCGGAGGCGGAACTCAAGGCACACGTCACCGAGGAGCAAACTTGGTTCGACCAAGCTTGTGAGGAGCTGAAGGCCGCCCAGGGCGAGCTAGCCAAGCGTGAGGTGGAGCTCACCATGGAGCGGGCCGACATCGAGAAGGCCCAGGAGATAGCGAAGAACCTGGCCACCGCAGCCGAGGCCGCTCGAGCCCAGCATCAGACCGCGCTGAACTCCCAGGAGGAGGACCTTGCTGCGCATGAGGATAAGCTTGCCGCAACGATCCGCAGCAAGGACGAGGAGGTGGAGAAGCTCGTCGTGCAGCGGACCCAGGAGCTAGAGCAGAGGCACAGGGACGCACTCGATGCCTAGGCTCTGGTTCACGCCGGCAAGGCAAAGGAGCTTGAGGTGGAGCGGAACGAGCTGAAGGATCAGGTCCTGAAGCTGTCCAAGGAGAAGGACATGCTCAACGGTGCCCTGGTTGAGGCATAGGGTGCAGTCCTCGACAAGGCCGGGCAGCTTTCCGAGGCCAACGACTCCATCAAAGACCTCAAGCTGAAGTTGGAGGGTCTCGAGGGGATGCTCTTAGAGGCCAAAACACGGGAGGAGACCCTGGCCAAGGATCTGGAGGCCGAGAGGCAGCTACGGAAGAACGAAGCCGCCAACCACAAGGATTTTGTGGAAGGTGAGAACCGCTGGATCGGGTGCCTCGATGGCGTTGCCGACAGGATCACCATGCAGCTGGCTACCATGGGGATGCCAAATGTGAGGTCTACCCGGAGCGCAATGCGAGCCCCCACACCAAGCTGACCATCTTCTTCGAGGGTGCCCTCGGGGCCCTGGAGCAGTTCCACTCCAATCGGGCGGCCTCCCTGGCCGATGAGGCCCGGATGCTTTGTCGGGGTGCCATGACCAAGGTTCTCACCAAGGTGGCGCACTGGAACCCCAACCTCGCCTTCAACGTCGCGCTGGAGAGCTTGCTGGAGGATGCAGACTTCACGACACTCAAGGAGGGTATCAAGCCCATCATCAGCCGCATCAGCGGAATTGAGAGGGTGGAGGGCAAGCGCCGGGATTAGGCACCCCATTTCTCATTGCCGCTGCAGGTTCATGGCCAAGACAATTTATATCTTTAGTTAGAAGTGCAGCAACAATTGATGTAATATAACTCTGCGGTACTTTTGAAAATGATGCACGTTATTGTCCTATTTGATCCCCCTTTGTATGTCCACCCTACGTTAATCCGGTAGGCTTGCCGGCGTGTAACCCAGGGCACGGCGCCTTGAGGACGGATCCCCAATAGTCTATCGGGTGTGCTTGCTGTCAGGCGAGCCACCTTACCACTCTCAACGCGGCCGCTCGAACTGTCGAGCTTGACTCGAGTCAGAATCGAGAGTGTTGCCAATTGCGGAAGGCTACCCTGCCACTCTTGACGCGGCCGCTTGAGCTGTTCAGCAGACTCGAAATAGAACAAGGGTGTTGCCAATCGCGGAAGGGCCCCTTTGCATGCAAGTTTTCCATACACAGGGCAGGACCTTCCAGGATAATAACCATATATATAAAAAGGAATTGCTTAAAGTTTCGCATGACTTAGCTTTTCTATCGTTGCACGGGCATCCACCGCATCCGCAGATGGTTCTGCCAAGCTCGGTCGTCTTCTTCCTTGGAACGACGGCCACGATGAAGCCACTGCCCTGATCAGACAAGATTCTCACGACTACGCCCCCTACCTGGCGCGCCAGAGATGTCTGTGGAAACAACACGTATGGGGTCACTGGGATCCCTTCTACGGTTGGCGGGCATGAGGTTGTGCGAAGGGCGGGTCTGACAGGGAGCACACGGATCGTTTACCCAGCTTCGGGCCGCGAAGATGCGTAATACCCTAGTCCTGCTTTGGTGGATGTATTTGATAGTGTTCTTGTGTTCTTGGGCTAGCCACGGGGTGCAACTTGCCCAAAAGAGCCAAATCCCCCTCATGGTCGCCTCGGGCCTCCTTTATAGGAAAAAGGGGTTGCCACAGTGGCACACAGGAGGTGGAAAGGTCTACAGTCAACAAGACTATCCTCTGGGACCGTCGGACAAACGTATTTAAGGCGCTGCCGACGTTCCCTCCTTGCTTTATCGGGGGCGCCAGGGCAGCACATCCCAGCTATCGCCGCCTCACCTGGCCTCGACACGCGTTCGAGCTGATGAGGCATCATGGTGCCATGTTGGCTGGCTGCTGGGCTGGCGTGGTGGTGTAGCCTTCATGAAGGGTCGCATCCGCCACGTAGGTGCTTGCTGAGTCGGTGAAGAGGCCGCCCGTCGCTACGCAGGTGCCTGCCCAACTGGTTGAGCTAGCAGCTGCTTGGGGACGGTGGTGGAGTCTTGGTTGTCACGGGCCTGGTAGTGGCACTGCTGATGCCCTCAGCAAGGGTCTTGCCGGGGGCCCGGCAAGGGTGCTGTTGTGGCATTGCAGTCGTCCCCGACAAGGGTCTTGCCGGGGGTCTTGTGGATTTCCTCGATTAGGATCCCACCGAGGGTCGTCGTCTTCTGGTCCTCATCTGATCTCACATGTTTATGATCTTGATGAAGATTTGCATGCCACCACAGAGGTGCCTCCCGAGCCTTGGTTCCAATGTAGTTGGTTGGATTGGAGCCTATGGGCTCAAGGGTGGCTCACTCTGCTGGTGTTGGGCAAGTTGCCCCGGCAAGGCTCTTGCCGGGGCTATGGAGGCTGCCTCGGCAAGGATCTTTCCAAGGGAGTCCACCTCGTCCTCTTGCTCTCCTACGCTTCTGGTCTTGGTGTTCCCTTGGTTGCCTCATGTTTCGGCTTCTCTCCGGCTTCCCTTCTCTGCCCTGCTAAGTGTGGCTGTGGCGCGCAGCTTTGACTGCCCGTGCACAAGTAAAGGGGTCAAAGAAGAGCCCTACTTTTGTACACCGACAGGAGCCCCGGGCCTGGGCCACACATAAGCGCGCCGCGTTGTTGGGCTAGGCCCAGAACGGTACAGGACATGATGAAGCCGCCTCTGTGGTGGATGCTTCCTATAGTCAAGCTTTTGGCTGTTGTGAGTCGCAAGAGCATACGCTGAACCTGGATATGCTCAACTTACCATGCCGGGATTTGCTGCACTTAGAGGAGCCTTTCACGCCGGATGAGGTTGAAAAGGTGTTACAGGCCATGCCAATGGACAAAGCACCAGGGCCGGATGGGTTCACAGGGAGGTTCTATACCACGAGTTGTTTCATTATCAAGACAGATTTCTTGAAGGCTATGGATTGCATGTACCAAGAGGACATGAGGGGGATGGCGGCAATCAATAAATCACTTGTGTCACTACTTCCGAAGAAGGAAGGGGCGTTGGATGTGGGCAATTTTCGACTAATGAACCTAGTGCATGGGGCTATCAAAATATTTGAGAAGGTTCTCTCGTCTCAGCTAGCGGTGGAACTTCCGAATCTAGTGGGAAACCACCAGAGCGTGTTTGTGAAGGGGAGGTCCTTGCATGAAAATTTTATGCTTGTACAGTGTATGGCACGATGGCTGCATGTGTTGAGGAATTCTTTCGTATTCCTTAAGTTGGATATCTCTAAGGCCTTTTATTCCATGCAATGGCCTTTCCTGTTGGAAGTGATGCAGCATCTTGGTTTTGGTCACAAGTGGAGATCGTAGATATGCGGAATCTTGGCTACATCGACTACCAAAGTAATGGTCAATGGGGAACCGGGAGATACAATCTACAACTACAAGGGAATGCGACAAGGGGACTCACTATCTCCTATGTTGTTCATACTCACCATGGAACTGCTACAGAGATTGTTTGAGGTAGCTGTAGACTGAGGTATGTTGGAGCCCTTGGCTACGGTGGGCATGAAGCAAAGGCTGTCAATATATGCGGATGATGTGGTCTTGTTCATATAACAAAAACCGGTGGATTTGGCAGCATGTAGGGCAATATTTTCCTTGTTTGGAGAAGCTTATGGACAACGCATAAACATGACCAAGTCTGCAGCCCTACCAATCAGGTGCACGGCGGAGAGTATTACTTCCGCAACACAGGAGTTGGGATGTCCGGTTGGATCATTTCCAATCAAGTATCTTGGCTTCCCTCTTTCCTTGCGGAAGCAATCTGCGGTGCAGCTCCAATACCTAGTGAACAATATGGCAAATCGCTTGCCTAAGTGGAAGGCCGCGATTATGCCAAATAGTGGGAGGCTAACCCTCGTCCAGTCAGTGTTGTGTGTCATGCCGGTACATGCGATGATGACCCTTGATCTACCAATAAAAACGATCGCCGCAATGAACAAAGTGTGTAGAGGCTTCTTGTTGTGCAATAAAGCGGAGGCCAATGGTGGCAATTGCACAGTCTCATGGGAGACAGTATGTTCTCCTAAGTGGGCAGGGGTTCTTGGTATCCCCAATTTGTGATGGATGAATGTGGAGATGTAAGCGAGATGGCCATGGCTGAAACGTATGGATGGTAGTAGACCATGGAATGAGTTCTTGATCAAGGTACCAAACTAGTCCATGTAGATCTATCAAGCAGCATTGAGGGAAAATGCTCAGAATGGGGAATCCACTCTGTTCTAGGAGGATAGGTGGTTGGACAGAATGAGGAAGTAGGAAGTGGTTCCAGACTTGTACAGCATGATTCTGACTTGGTCCGACAGCTCAGGACGGTAGATCAGGTGGCAGCAAACGGACAGTTGGCAGTGGACATCAGGCCAAATATAACTGTCGTAGCACTGCAACAATTCCTTGATTTGTGGCGAGGGTGGCGGTGTGGGATCCGCTCCCCAATGAACAGGATGATGTCACTTGGTCCTGGGAAGCACATGCACAGTTCTCGGTGAGATCAGCATATGCATGCAGGTTTTGGGGGCGGAAATTGGTGCCGACGGCGACGCTGACTTGGAAATGTCGGGCACTATTGCAATGTTGCTTCTTTGCATGGTCAGCCCTAAGAAACAGGTGTTGGACTTCGGATAGGCTAGGAATGAGAGGGTTGCCACACCAGGCAGCATGCCCCTTGTGTGACCAGGAGGAAGAGATGATAAATGATGTATTGCTCACATGTGTGTTCGCCAAGACGATGTGGACAGCGTTTGGAGAGGCGCTCGGCAGACATGAGTGGGCACCAAACCAACAGGATTGCCGAGGGGCGTGGCTATGTGGCAAAAGGGGGGATAACTACCTCGACACCAAGGACATCCATACTATATTGTTGCTAGTGTTGTGGGAGATATGGAAGCATCGTAATGCAATCGTCTTCAACGGTGCTTCATCGCCAAGGTAAGGACCAAGTGCGAGGTGTGGGCATCGGCAGGGCTTCTCAAAGGTGAGTTGGAGGTGTTCCTGGGTGGATTATATAGGTGGACGAGTAGGGAGGAGTAGGATATGTATGGATGTAAGTGGAGTTTGTACGGGACTTAAGGCCGCACGGACTAAGTAAAGTAATGGTGGAGGCAGTCTTTTCCTTTCTTCTTTAATATATGATATGCACACTCGTGCATATTCAAGAGGAAGAAAATATATGATGGAAAATAGACCCGGGGGCCATATGTTTCACTAGAGGCTTCTCTCTTGAAAGAAAACAATACGGTGGGTGAACAAGTTACTATTGAGAAATTGATAGAAAAGCGCAAAGTTATGACGATATCCAAGGCAATGATCATGAATATAGGCATCACGTCTGTGTCAAGTAGACTGACTCCTTCCTACATCTACTACTATTACTCCACACGTCGACCGCTATCTAGCATGCATCTAGAGTATTAAGTTCATAAGAATGGAGTAACGCCTTAAGGAAGATGACATGATGTAGAGGGATAAACTCAAGAAATATGATGAAAGCCCCATCTTTTTACCCTTTGTGGCAATAATACAATACGTGCCTTGCTACCCCTACTATGTTACTGGGTGAGGACACTACAAGATTGAACCCAAAACTAAGCACCTCTCCCATTGCTAGAAGAACCAATCTAGTTGGCCAAACAAAACAAATAATTCGAAGACAAATACAAACATATTTGACCATGCATATAAGAATTCAGAAAAAACTCAAATAATATTCATAGATAATCTGATCATAAGTCCACAATTCATCGGATCTCGACAAACACATTGCAAAAAATTATTACATCAGATAGAACTCCAAGAACATCGAGGAGAACATGGTATTGAAGATCATAGAGAGAGAAGAAACCATCTAGCTACTAGATATGGCCCATAGGTCTGTGATAAACTACTCATGCTTCATCGGAAGGGCAATAGAGTTGATGTAGATGCCCTCCGTGATTGAATCCCCCTCCGACAGGTGTCGGAAAAGGCCCCAAGATGGGATCTCATGGGAATAGAGCCACGGCGGCGGGAAAGTATTTTGGTGGGCGCTTCTGGTTGTTTGGGAATATTTTAGGATTTATAGAGCTGAGATTGAGGTCGATGCACTCCCGAGGGGCCCACAAGCCAGGGGGCCTCCCCCTAGGGCGCGCCCTGAGGGCGTGTGGAGTCCTTGGGATTCTTCTGGCCCCCTCTCCAAGCTCTGTGGATGCCTTCTTGTCCAACAAAAATCATCGCAAAAGTTTTATTCCGTTTGGACTCCGTTTGATATTCCTTTTCTGTAAAACTCAAAAACAAGAAAAAATAGAAACTGGCACTTGGCTCTAGGTCAATAGGTTAGTCCCAAAAATAATATAAAACAACATATTAATGCATATAAAACATCCAAAACAGATAATATAATAGCATGGAACAATAAAAAATTATAGATACGTTGGAGATGTATCAATATCCAAGGCAATGATCTTATATATTGGCACCACGTCCAAGATTAGTAGACCAACTCCTGCCCGCATTTACTACGATTAGTTCACACATCGACCGTTATCCAGCATTCATCTAGTGTATTAAGTTCATGCAGAAACAGAGTAATACGATAAGAAAGATGACATGATGTACACAAGATCTATTCATGTAGGAATAGACCCCACGTTTTTATCCTTAATAGCAACGATACATGTGTCGGTGTCAAAACCGGCGGATCTCAGGTAGGGGGTCCCGAACTGTGCGTCTAGGGTCGATGGTAACAGGAGACAGGGGACAACATGTTTACCTAGGTTCGGGCCCTGTCTATGGAGGTAATACCCTACTTCCTGCTTGATTGATCTTGATGAATACGAGTATTACAAGAGTTGATCTACCACGAGATCGTAATGGCTAAACCCTAGAAGTTTAGCCCATGAATACGGTAATGAGTATATATGTTGTCCTTTCCGGACTATCCCTTCGGTTAATATAGACACTGAGGGGATCTAGGGTTTACATGGAGTCGGTTACATAAGAAGGAATCTTCGGTCGCCAAGCTTGCCTTCCACGCCAAGTAGAGTCCAATCCGGACATGGTGCAATCTTCGGTCTTCATGTCTTCACAGCCCATCAGTCCAGCCCATGGATAACAGGCCGGACCCCCGAGGACCCCTTAGTCCAGGACTCCCTCAATAGCCCGTGAACTTGGCTTTCAATGATGAGTGAGTCCGGCGTGCAGATTGTCTTCGGAATTGCAAGGCGGGTTCCCCTTTCTCCGAACTCCAAGATAGTCTTCGGATGCGATGATAGTATCCGGACCTGTCACATACCACACACAACCACAGAGAGAATATATATTTTTGCACGAGTTCTATTCACTGACAGCTTTTCACAACATGACATTACGTCTGTCCGGTCATAATTTCGAACCGCTTTTCGTCTGCCGCTCCACGTTTTCAGATGCAGTTGCCATTGGCACGTCTCGTCAAAGCAGAGATTGTGTCCCCTTATCGCGGGATTCTCATCAATGCGGGCATGGGTAACCCAACCGTGTCATTTATACAGCCCTTGGGAATAGGCAAGTTTTTAGGACGAGTGGGGAGGCGCTTGATATTCGCGACCTTCATAAGGGGATAAGAACACTCTCCCTTTACCCACACCCTTCTTCATCTTCAGCCCTTCCGTCCTCGAGCTCTAGCGCCCAAGCTTTAGCTTTTCCACTTTCGAGAAGGCACTCCAATCATGTCCGGATCCGGAGCTGGAGGCAAGTGGATGGCCTCCTCCGTTGAGAAGAAGAAGATTACGGAGCTCCGGGAGGCCGACTATTTAGCCAAGGAGATTGCTCACCGACTCCTGGCAAAAGGGCAAATCGTCCCTACCCCGAGCCCCATGAGAGGGTTGTGTTTCTCACACACTTCGTCCGTGGGCTGGGATTCCCTCTTCATCCATTCGTCCGTGGATTGATGTATTACTATGGGTTGGACTTCCACAATCTGGCCCCCAACTTTATCCTCAATATCTCTGCATTCATAGTTGTGTGCGAAGCCTTTCTCCGCATTCCACCTCACTTTGGCCTATGGCTGAAGACTTTTAATGTAAAGCCAAAGGTGGTGCGCGGCCAACAGGCCGAGTGCGGAGGTGCCATGGTGGGCAAGATGCCCAGTACCACCTGGCTTGAAGGCTCCTTTGTAGAGACTATGAAGGGATGGCAATCGGGGTGGTTCTATATCACTAAGCCGTGCGATGCCAACTAGGTGGCGGCTCCCGAATTCCGATCCAGAGTCCCGATGCGGCTTACCTCCTGGCAAGAGAAGGGCCTGGCCTAGGGATCTTTGGAAGAGATCACGGGGCTCCAAACATGCCTCCAGAATATGATAACCCGGAAGATCAAGCTCGTTGATGTGATCTAGGTCATGCTTGTACGCCGGATCCTTCCGTGTCAGCACCGGACATGTTATTTGTGGGAGTTCGATTCGGCCAAGCACCATACGCTGCTAAGGCTTTTCGGCACGACGCACGAAGATATCTAGAAGGTGCTCTTCAAGGGCAGCGAGACACTGCCACCCTTGACCAAAGACCGCGGGCTCAACTTTAAGCGTCAGGCCAATTCGGTAAGCCACCACGGTATAGTCTTTAAGGACACACTTCGAAGAAGGATACTAAGCCTTCTTATCAATTTCTTTTTCAGGCCTGGGTTGACCTAGCAGGACGGATTAATAGTCCGGCTCCGCTACCTGAAGACGAAGAAACCCCACTCCTTACGAAGATGCTATTTCCGGTATCTTACGACGTACCGGAGAAGAAGGTCAAAACCACGGCCAAGGGGACCAGGAGTGGGATTCGCCGAAGGAGCACCTTGGTCATCTTGTCTGACGATGAGACAGACCCCTCAGCCGCCAACGATGACGACGAGGAGGGAGGCGACTCCCCTCCTGCGAGAGGAAGGGAGAAAAGGGAGGCCCCCATGAGTTTGGAGGCGGAGGCGCCCAAGAGGGGAAGAGGCTCCCTCGCGGATAACACCCCGTGGGATGTTGATAGCAGTCCGGAGCGACCTCGCCGGACCAAGCCTCGGGCTGCCTCGTGAGTACCAGAATCAAAAATATCTGGCCTTCTCAGTTTGTAATATTGATACATCTTAAACATGTCATTGCAGTCCAGCACGCGATGGCTCCCCGCTATCCTCGACTGAGGATTCACTGGACTCGAAGGAGATGGCTAGTATGTCTCCGCCACCTACTCATTCCATCTCACCCAAAGGTGATGACGAGGTGGTGTCCAAAAAGACTTTCCCAGGCCAGGGGAGACTCCGGAGACCATTAGGGTGACGTCCCAGGATGACTCCTTGGTCACCGGATATACGGGGGGAAAATCCCCCACGGGGACTAGTGACAGGGCCCGAGTTCCCTTTGGGCCTCAGCCGGATACCATTCCGGAGATCTACATGGCTCCGGCGTCCAGCGAATGGCATTCCCCCCCAAGGAGGGAATGTGCCTGTTCCACCGGTGACCTCTGTCCAACCAGAGGCACCGGATAATCTGCTGGAGGCGCTACGAGGCGCCTCTATCATGGATGAGCATCGTGTCCTTATGGACACGGTAATAGAGAAGGTTCAGTTTGTCAAAAGCGGACTGACCGAAGCCTACACGAGCCTCCTAACCGGCTTTGTGGTAAGTAATGTGATTGTAGGAAAAACATCACCATATGAACAGTAGCCCCTGATGCTCTGTTTGGTGTTCGGGAGGAAAAGCCAAATAGAGGATCGAGAATGAATTTCGCAGGAGTCTAACATGAGTTGTCTATGTGAATAAGCAGGTATCGCTACAGGCTGCCACTGCTCATGCCGCGGAAGTTTCCGGACTAAAGCGGAAACTGGAGCGGGCCGAGGAGGAGCTCGGCCTCGTGAAGAAGTAGCTGGAAGATAGCCAAGGTATGCAGTAACCTGTGGGTACATTTCGAAAAAATGAGTAGTCCAGCCGAACTAAAGTGTCATAAACTTTATTAGTGGCCACGACCGAGGTGGCGGCCCTTAAGAAGGCGCTAGCCGAGGCCGAGGACAAAGTGGCCAAGGAACGCGCCTCGCGCAAGGAGCACGAGGCCCGGGTTGGCGAGGCGCAGCAACAGCTCCAGTGCGCGATAGAGAGGTTTGAGTCCATGGAGCGCGATTGTAAGGTGCAAGAGCCCGAATTGGCAAAGGCCCGCCGAAGCACGCAGGATGCACGAGCCGAAGCCCTGAACGCCCTCCAGGAAATTCAGGCGTCCAAGAAGATTACGGCAGGTAACTCTTTCATCATGCATAGCAAGTGTGTAGAAGAAACGTTCCTTGTACTTATCCAGAATTTGGATTTTTCAGGGCGTTTACAGATCTGCCGCATAGTGTGTCAAATGCTGCCGAGCATTATAGAGCCGAAGAAGGGATGTCTACGGAGAAGCTATTCTGGTCCCAATATCTGGGATCTGAACATCCGATGCCCTTCAGCGACCAGCTAAAGCAGTTGGTCGAGCTAGCCATGAAGGACCTAATAGTCCGGCTGTGGCCTGCCGATCCTATACCTAGCAGCTACTTCGGGCTTGTGCAGCAGCTTGTGATTGCCTGTCCGCGGCTCGAAGTCGTGAAGCGGTCGGTCTGTATTGAAGGTGCGCGTATGGCCTTTTCCCGCGTTAAGACACATTGGGCAAAGCTGGATGCCAAGAAGCTGATGACCGAGGGACCGCTGGAGGGCAAGGAGCATCGTCGGCCCCAGAACTATTTTGAAGGTGTCCTGGAGGGGTCCCGCCTTGTGGCGGAGCAATGTTCGAAGGATATCATATTCCCATGAAACATGTGTATTGCCTTGCTCTGTAATATGGAACAATGGTGTTTATGTAGTATAATGCTTATGATTTAAATTTACCTCCTGTGCGGCCGCTTATTAACTCTGAGGGTTGACCAGTCGTCGGATTCTGCCCCCATGTAGATAGTATGGGGGTGTTCAGGATAAATCTAAACACTCTTCACTCAACATTATGTTCCTTTAAGGAGGTGTTTAGCGCAACGAACAAGGCAATCAGACTATGTGGCCTTTACCGCCCTCACTTAGCCATAGGAGTTTGACAATTAAGAAAGTTGGCGAAGCCCCTGGTATTCGGAAGACCGAACTAGGGGCGCTATGCGCGCCTAATTGGGGGAACCTATTCTTCGCAAGAAGCGGAAAAAATCTCTAACGATTTGGAACCTCTCGAACAGCTGATCGGCTCTCACCGCATCATGATAGTCAGTTTTCGGCTTTCTCTACTGAGGTGCTCGTCCAGAAGAACCGGGACACAATCGCAGTAGTTCTCCCTTTACTACCCTAGCCGATATAGCGGAACGTAAGGTAGCAAGCACAGGAGCCGGGCAACCCAACTATTGACCAAAGACATGATTCGGAGCTGATGCATATAATGCTATAAGTTCGGGGTGCCAAACTGTACTATAAAAGTGTTCGGACTTCTATTGTCGTAGTGTTGGGTGTAATGAAGCCCATGGCTTAGTAATACGTACCATGGTGTACGTGTGCGGTGAGTACTTAATATCGAGGTGAGTAAACGGAAAATGAAATAATGAGATGACGCTATCGTGTATTCACCATTGTGATGCAACTAGTACGTCAAGGAGTCCTTTGTACAAGTAATGTGATAAGCAAAATAGGGCTATTTAACATGCCGCAACCAAGGGTGAGCTACATGCGGGTATGAAAAGCGAGTATGGAAATCATTTAGTAGAGACCACCCGGGGATTCCCTTGTAAGCCAGAGCTCCTTGCCTCCTTGGTGTGTTCCGCAAGCAGGTTGTCCGCGTAGACCTTCAAAAGAGAAGAAAACTCGTAAAAAGAAAAAGTAAAATTGTGCGAATCCCAGGGTCGGTCGAGCCGTACAGTGGATCGCGAATGATTTATGCCTCCGTCAATTCCCCTGGGGTTTTGAGTGCATAATTTATGTACGCGCGGTATTGGTGCCATTGCCTCATTAGGGCTGGGACGGAGGTCAAATTGCTAATTCGGCTGAGCTGAGCTGTCCGGTTGTAGTGTGGTCCGGACCCTCTTGATGATGTCCAGGGGCTCGGCAGCCAGATTACAATGCTGCTTAAGAAGGCCGCTCTGTACTTCTGCTGCTAGGGCGTCGGTCTGCTCCTCTATACGGAGGGAGCGTTCCGTGTTTCCATTTACTGTAATGATGCCACGTGGGCCGGGCATCTTGAGCTTGAGATAGGCGTAATGTGGCACCGCATTTATCACAGCCCTAGCATTGGCCTTGCTTGTCATTGCATCATCATCTTGCATCATGTTTAAATTTCTCAGAAACTTGAAATGGGGGTGATCAAACCCTAGCACTTTGAAATCCAAATAGGCCCAGCTTAAAAAAAATGCATTCAATGAACCCAAAATGCTTCCATCAATGTTTGATAATTTTTGGCAAGGCTTGATACCAAACCAAAAATAGTGAAAATTTTTGTGGAATATTTTGGGCACTGAATTTAAATCACTATTGTATTTGAATTGGGGCATTTGAATTCTATAAATATTTTAAATGCTCCGAAAATTCTGGTTTCAATTGTGGGCTTTTGGAATAATCCAAATAATGCTCCCAATTTATCTCAGGAGTTTAAAAAAATGAATTAGTATTTTTACTAATTCAAAACAGAATAAAGGAAATAGGAAAAATCTGAAACAGAAGAAAAGTAGAAAAGGGAAAGAAACCTACCCAACTTACCTGGTGGCCAAGCAGGACCGGCCCAGCTGGTCGAGCCCACTACTCTAGCCACCGCGCCGTCTTCCACCTCACGCCAGTAGGCGAGGCGCGTTCCCGACACGCGCGCACTGCCGTGCGGCCACCTCCTCCCTGCCTGGCTGGCCCCCTCCTCCCTCTGGACGCCCTGGAACGTCGACACACACCCCTCCCCGATCCCTCTCACTCTTCCGCGTGGCCCTCCTCTCCTCTGCTTCCTCTCTCCTGCCCGGACCGGTCGCGCCCGCCATCGCCGTCCACTACCACCGCAGCCACCGCCGTCGTTTCGCCCGGCTAGAGAGTCCAACGGCTCCGCCTCCTCGCGCTGGTCACCTCCACCAACGAACTCGAGCGGGCGAGCCCCAAGACGATGCCATCGATCCCTTCTTCGACCTCCACCCGCCAAGATCGTCGGCGACCCCACGCTTGCCTCGTTGCCTCCCTGAGGCTCCTGAGCTGCTCTTCTGGACCGCTGTGAGCTCCAACTCCTTCCCCCCTTGATTCCCCCTCCATTCCCGTCTGTTAGCCGCCGTCCCCGCGAGCCCCGGGCTCCGGCCGCTGCCATGGCCGCCGAGCTCCATACTCCTGAGCACCTCCGCTCGGTCCAGTGGCACCAGCGTGCTCCTGGAACTTCTAGGAGTCCTCCCCGTCGCTCAGCTCGCTCGACAACCAAGTGCAGCGCCTCGCCCGTGCTAAGCCGAACTCCGGCGCCGCCAGCCGTCATTGCAGTTGTCGTTTCAGGCCTCCTCTCGCCCAGTTGGATACTCCGTTGGACGCGGCGCATGTCCAGCAGCCCGTAGGGCCAATCCGCAAGTCAAACGGTCGTCGGACGGCGAATCCCGAGCGCCTCCGCCGCCATGTTTGGTCGCCGGCGGCTAACCGCCGGTGCGCTGACATGGCCACCTAGTTACGGCTAATCACCCACTAATTAACCCCCTGACCCCCTTACACATGGGCCCCACACCCTAACTAACCGCAGTTTAAAACCTGTTTAGTTTTAACTAATCACTGTGGCCCCACGCGTCAACGTTGACGTTGCTAACGTGGCCATTGACTGGGCCCACTCGTCAGCGACCCTAAATAGCACAGAGACACTGACCAGTGGGTCCCACTGGTCAGGTTTGACCTGGACGGCTCCTGTTGACCTGCTAACGTCAGCATGACCTAATGCTGATGTAGTAATACATTTTTCTGGATTTATTAATAATCAGGAAATTCCAGAAAATATCCAAAACTTCAAAATTCATAGAAATTAATCTATAGCTCCAAATGAAATAAATTATATATGAAAAATGATTAGAAAAATTCAAGGAATCCATCTGTACCATTTTCATGGATGTTAGAACAACTTATGGCTGCTGTTTAGGCCAAATCATTTAAATGGCATTTAAACCCTCACATATGGAGTTTGAATTTGAACCTAGGGTTCAAACCAACTCCATTTAACATGTTGCTAGTTGCATTAGCTCAAAACACAACATATTGACATGTCATGATCATGCATCATATTGTGCATTGCATTGATTGTGCTCTCCTTCTCTGTTGCCGGTATTTGTCCCCTCTCGACAGACGTGCTTCTGATGATGAGTTCGATGACACCGATGAAGAGCTATAATATCTTGAGAAGTGCCAGGCAAGCAAAAACCCCTTGTTCATTCTGCTACAATCCCACTCTCTCACTCCTGCTCTCTTTTACTGCATTAGGACAACAACATTTCAAATGTTACCTTCTGCGGTAGCTGAACCCCTTTCCTCTGCATGACCTATCGTTGCCACAGTAAATAGATGAAACCCACTAGCATGAGTAGGAGTTGTTTGAGCCCTGATGTGCCTACTCATTCATGCTTGTTTGTCATGTCTGCTACTGCTTAGAGTTGAGTCAGTTCTAATTCATCGGGGATGAATTAGAATGGTGATGAACATGTCCTACCGTGTGTGAGCTAAGTGTGTGAACGCGATTTGGTAAAGGTAGGGGTGAGAGGCCGTGTAGGAGTACATGGTGGGTTGTCTCATTGCAGCCAATCTCAGGAACTGAGTTCTGTGTTTATCCATGAACAGTTACTACCACACATTGGGTTCCAGTAACTCGGCCCCTCTCGGCTTATTAATCAACTTGATCTCTGTCCAGGAGTTGCAGCTAGTTTCTGGTGTTTGTAGGTAGTGTTAGTAGTCTACCAAGTGGCACCCAGTACAGATGGGCTTGGGACAGACTAGGCACAGTGGCACGGTGTACCAAGTGGCACCCGGATGGTGGGCTTGGGAACCCTGCACACATCGTTTGGCGCCGTGAGCGACACCCCGGCCGGATCTCCTTGCGGATGGAACCTGAATAGGCGATAAACCTGGACGAGAGACTTGTGTGGTTAGTCAGGTCGTGGTCGACACCCTCGCTAGGCTTCCGCTTGAAGGTTGCCGAGATACATGACGTGTATATGGTGATAAGTGGTGAGAGCATGTATGAAGAAGTACACCCCTGCAGGGTTATCATTATCTATTCGAATAGTCGGATTCCTCGAATATGGAAACTAGGACCCCTTGCATAGTTCATAGACAAGTGAAAGTGGATACTCTAAAATGCGCAAGATAAGCATGAGTTCTATGGATGGCGTTCTCGTAGGGAGACGGGAGCGGATCCATAGTGGAGTATTGATATGGTGAATATGTGGACTCGTGTGCGCCACCTCAAAGAGTTACTTGTAGTCGTAGTTCAGGATAGCCACCGAGTCAAAGCTGGCTTGCTGCAGTTAAACTCCACCACCCCTTTGTTGATACTGATGCATATGTAGCTAGTTCTGATGTAACTCTTGTTGGGTACATTTGTACTCACGTTTGCTTAATTTATGTTTTGCAGAGAGACGTCAGTCTCACTAGTAGTTCTGCAGGGACTTCGACATTTAGCTTGTTACCTCAGCTATGATCTTGTACCCTTGGGAGGGTCTCGTAGATAGTCAGGCTCCTCAGCCTTCTTCATTTGTATTTATCTATACTCAGACAAGTTAAGCTTCCGCTTGTGCTTGTTGCTTGTATGCTTTGTATGTTGGGTCATGAGACCCATGTTTGTAATATCTCGCTCCTCGGAGCCTAATGAATAAATACTCTGAGTCATAGAATCTTGTTGTGATGCCATGTTGTATTGCACATATTGAGCATATTGTGTGCATGATTGAAATGCTTGGTATGTGTGGGATCCGACAACCTAGTTGTTTATCCTTGGTAGCCTCTCTTATGGGGAAATGCAGTCTTGTGCTTCCATGAGCCATAGTAGTCCGCTACAGCCCGGTTCACCGGAGTCCTGCTAGCCCAGCACTACTGCTCCGGAACACTTGACTGGCCGGCATGTGATTCACTTCGTTCTTGTGTCTGTCCCTTCGGGGAAATGTCACGCGGTGACATTCGGAGTCCTGCCTAGCCTGCTACAGCCCGGTTCACCGGAGTCCTGTTAGCCCAGTGATACAGCTCAGATTCGCACGCTGCTGACCGACATGCTCGATGTTGATTCATGTATGCCTGTTCCCGTAAGTGAGTGCCACTTTGGGTTCACGACTAGTCATGTCGGCCCGGGTTCTCTGTCATATGGATGCTAGCGACACTATCATATACGTGAGCCAAAAGGCGCAAACGGTCCCGGGCCATGGTAAGGTGACACCCGTGGGGACACCGTGCGTGAGGCCGCAAAGTGATATGAGGTGTTACCGGCTAGATCGATGTGGCTTGGAATCGGGGTCCTGACAGCTTTGGTATCAGAGCCTGACTGCATGTAGGATTACCAAGCCAAACTAGTCGAAGTCGAGTCTGGAAATGCTTTAGTTATATAAGGGAATTGATTGTCAAAGGGAACGTAAGGCTCTTTTTACTCCTTTACCTTATGCCCTTCTGATCTGAGTCATCCTCTTCTCTTCTACGGGGATTAAGAACTAGGCCTTCTCATCTATCTATTAGGATGATGAGTTACTATGATAGAGACTTATAGGATTGTTGGTTTCAGGCCTCAGTTCAGTTCCTACTAGTTATGTGTATCGTCAGTGGGTCTCGAACCTTGATATTGTGTTGTTGAGTGGTTATGCCACCATTTTGGAGGATGTCTCAAATCATTTTGAGCATTTACTGCCGTTATGTTGTCCGAGTCATCCCAGGTTTCTAAATAGTCTGATGCACATGCAAATCTTTCCTCCATGTTCCTGTTGTATTTTTGGGCCGGATTAAGCACACTAATCGGTGAGTTGAGGTACTCTATTGCCTCGACATATATGTTGGAGTTGTTATTATGACACTAGGGTATCTTAGAGTTAGTAATCTAGCCATGTTTGGTGTTCCCAGTGTGATGATTCTGGCCACCATTCTCGAAAGCATCTCGTGATGTTATTTAGTTAGTAGGTATTCTACTCCTGGGTTTTGAACCCGAGATTCACCCTACTTCATGTTGTTAGTATTTGCTAGTTCCCTTAAGATATTAGTAACCTTGTGATAGTCCTCGAGGTCTGTGGTATATCGTTCTTCCAATACCATGAGCCAATATGGCAGAAGTTACTTGAACCAAAAGATCACAATCAGAGTACTCTTGAGGAGTTCTCCATTCAAAATTGTGACTCTGCCAGTCCTACCTCTCTGCATGGGTTATCCGGAAGAAACATGTTGAACTTGGTTCGACATACTAATCTATGCATCCACAACTCAGAAAGTTATATGTTCCTTGAGTTGACCCTCCTCAGCTGTATTCCGACCCTAGTCTATCAATTGATAGTCAGGAATAGTTGTGCATTCGTGATCATCGATGCCTATTATTCTTGTGATCCGTCAAGCCATTCTATTCCGGAATGACTAGGAGAAACAAACTCCAGTACCTCGTCCATTTCTAGGATTGGGTCAAAACAATTGTATTCCGCAGATCGAAATGCCAATCCAGCTTTTGCTCTGCTCTACCTTGGAGTGTTGCCATCTTTATGTCAGGAGTGTCATGAGAATTGCACCACCTCTTATGAATTCTTGACGCATTAATACTTCTTGCCATCATTTTTCATTCCTCGGTTCCGTGTTATTGTAACCGGAATGCCGACAAGTGTACTGTGATGTGTGAAATCAATACTCCTAGCAACTAGTTACTTTGTAGTAAATGGACAATATTCTCATTCTTAGCATGTTGGTTATTGAATCATCATTCTAAGATAGATTGTGCTACCTAGACCATTTTCTTGGTGTACCCTTCGATCTTTGAGCTAGGATTGAATCCCTTGCTTTTCTGATCATGTCGTCCTGCCCTGAAAAGCAAGATTGTCTTCGAGCTTAATAACATATCGGTGTTTCGTGATTTTCCGGATATCTTCTCGGAAGTATTACCAGGTTTTTCCCTGACTGTAATGTTGATCTCGTGATCATGTTGGTTTTCCTTTAAACCACCCATTCTCCAAGACCATGCTCTTATATGAAATGCCCTCTGGCTTCGCAATTATATCTTGTGATGGGGTCAACCCCAACATTCCAATGGAGGTACTTGTTTTTCTATTGCTTCATCCTGAATAAGAATTCAAAATCATCTAACCACATTTTTCTTTGTTTTTCCTTCTTGCAGGACATCTGGGCATACCCACCAGAGGTTCTTAGTAGCCCATTTTCTGTGTTGGATACACGTGAACTAGTTCAATAAGCTAAACAATAACTTGGAGAGTTGGAAGATGAAAGCTTGTCCCACTTAGTTCATTTTCAAAAGGATATCTTTGTGTGTGTGTTGATGAGAGATGATATCTTCATCGATTGTTCCTCGTGATCAGTTGTTGAATCTATCGTCTTGTCCAAACCTTGATTTGAGTGTGGGCTATCGTCAAATCAAGTTAGAACCAACGATATTCATAATGTTGTCTTACTCGTGATTGTTCCTCGAGCATACATCATTACATCCTTTGGTCTGACCAATACTATCACATTGTTCACATGATGGTGGAAGTCCAGTGATATGGAAATTCCGATGAGTTGCTGTTAAGCCCATCAGCGGCATCTTGTCTCCTCCATGATTCATGTTGAACATTGAGCTAGTGTTGGAAACTTTGTAAGCATTTCCTTCGTGTTCCGCTCATGAGGTATATGTTTTGGTGAAAGAAGTGACTTTCTCCAAGTTCACGTGCATTAGTTGTAAGTTGCCGCCATGAATTTGAGAAATGTTTGTTTTGTTTCCTTTGGAGTCATCCCAAATCAGTCAAGGCTTGTCTCCTCCTCGGAGGGTAGATGGTAACTATCATCCTCCGGGTCATCCTCTATGGCCTGTTCGTCAGGGTTGTTTTGCCTGATGTCGTGTTCCTGTTCGGATGTAGGCCTGACAGGGCCTTCATTGTTTTCGGCGTCGCCTGGAGTACTATTTTCTCCAGTGCCAGTGTTTTCGTCCTTTGAGCGGCAGTGTTTAGAGCGGTGTTTGGGCCGCCGGCGCTTGGACTGTGTCTCGGAGGTTTTATTCGCGTCTGGCTCTTCTTTGTCGCCGCCGGATCCTTTAGGTGTGTCAACCATGTACACGTCGTATGAAGAGGTAGCCGTCCAATGTCCAGTGAATGGCGGGTCTTGGCTTTGCTCCTTGTCAGCATCGTCGTCCATACCGTCGATGTCTTCGGAGCCATAGTCAAGCACGTCGGTTAACTCATCGATGGTGGCTATGAAGTGGGTGGCGGGTGGGGAGAAAAACTCCCCATCATCTGTTTCTAGCTCGAACCGGACATAGTTCGGCTGTGAGTCCTTCTCCAAGGACAAATTCTTTAAAGATTTTAGCACGTCACCCCAAGGCAAGTGCTGGAAAACGTCAGCGGCGCTGAACTTGAAGATCGATGATCGATCTAGCTCGGTGTCCGCAGGCGTACACCATCCGGAACTTATAGCCGGAGACGAGTCTGAAGTTACGTTAAAGCGATTATTGCAGGGCGTCGAGTCTATGTGTGGCTCCAATGCCACGGACTCTGAGGCCTCGGATGGCTCGATCTGCTTCGGCTCTAAGGTCGTTGTTGCCGCAGGAACCATCTCCTGCGTGTGATCCGATGACAGATTTAAGTCACGTTCATCGGGATGAGGGGGGGCGATCACCACGGGCTCGAATCCCTCAAAGATCAAGTCTCCATGGATATCCGCGACGTAGTTCGAGCTTCCGAATACGACCTGATGGCTAGGGGTGTATCTGTCGATCTGCTCCAGATGGCCAAGCGAGTTGGCCCACAGTACGAAGCCGCCGAATACGAAGATCTGTCTGGGGGAATGTTCCTCCTTGGTGAAGGAAATATACCCTAGAGGCAATAATAAAGTTATTATTTATTTCCTTATAATCATGATAAAGGTTTATTATTCATGCTAGAATTGTATTAACCGGAAACATAATACATGTGTGAATACATAGACAAACAAAGTGTCACTAGTATGCCTCTACTTGACTAGCTCGTTAATCAAAGATGGTTATGTTTCCTAACCATGAACAATGAGTTGTTATTTGATTAACGGGATCACATCATTAAGAGAATGATCTGATTGACATGACCCATTCCATTAGCTTAGCACCCGATCGTTTAGTATGTTGCTATTGCTTTCTTCATGACTTATACATGTTCCTATAACTATGATATTATGCAACTCCCGTTTATCGGAGGAACACTTTGGGTACTACCAAACGTCACAATGTAACTGGGTGATTATAAAGGAGTACTATAGGTGTCTCCAAAGGTACATGTTGGGTTGGCGTATTTCGAGATTAGGTTTTGTCACTCCGAGTATCGGAGAGGTATCTCTGGGCCCTCTCGGTAATGCACATCACATAAGCCTTGCAAGCATTGCAACTAATGAGTTAGTTGCGGGATGATGTATTTACAGAACGAGTAAAGAGACTTGCCGGTAACGAGATTGAACTAGGTATTGGATACCAACGATCGAATCTCGGGCAAGTAACATACCGATGACAAAGGGAACAGCATATGTTGTTATGCGTTCTGACCGATAAAGATCTTCGTAGAATATGTAGGAGCCAATATGGGCATCCAGGTCCCGCTATTGGTTATTGACCGGAGACGTGTCTCGGTCATGTCTACATTGTTCTCGAACCCGTAGGGTCCGCACGCTTAAGGTTACGATGACAGTTATATTATGAGTTTATGCATTTTGATGTACCGAAGGTTGTTCGGAGTCCCGGATGTGATCACGGACATGACGAGGAGTCTCGAAATGGTCGAGATGTAAAGATTGATATATTGGAAGCCTATGTTTGGATATCGGAAGTGTTCCTGGTGAAATCGGGATTTTACCGGAGTACCGGGAAGGTTACCGGAACCCCCCGGGAGCTAAATGGGCCATGATGGGCCTTAGTGGAAAAGAGAAGAGGCAGCCCTACATGGGCTGCGCGCCTCCCCCTTCCCCTAGTCCTATTAGGACTAGGAGAGGTGGTCGGCCCCCTCTCTCTCTTTTCCCCCTCCGCGAATCCTATTCCAACTAGGATTGGGGGGGGATCCTACTCCCAGAGGGAGTAGGACTCTCCTGGCGCGCCACACCTTGGCCGGCCAGCCTCCCCCCTCTAGTCCTTTATATACTGAGGCAGAGGCACCCTAGAACACACAAGTTGATCCACGTGATCTATTCCTTAGCCGTGTGCGGTGCCCCCAGCCACCATATTCCTCGATAATACTGTAGCGGAGTTTAGGCGAAGCCCTGCTGCTGTAGTGCATCAAGATCGTCACCACGCCGTCGTGCTGACGAAACTCTTCCCCGACACTTTGCTGGATCAGAGTCCGGGGATCGTCATCGAGCTGAACGTGTGCTCGAACTCGGAGGTGCCGTAGTTTCGGTGCTTGATCGGTTGGATCGTGAAGACGTATGACTACTTCCTCTATGTTGTGTCAACGCTTCCGCAGTCGGTCTGCGAGGGTACGTAGACTACACTCTCCCCTCTCGTTGCTATGCATCACATGATCTTGCGTGTGCGTAGGAATTTTTTTGAAATTACTACGAAACCCAATAGTGGTATCAGAGCCTAGGTTATTTATGTTGATGTTATATGCACGAGTAGAACACAAGTGAGTTGTGGGCGATATAAGTCATACTGCCTACCAGCATGTCATACTTTGGTTCGGCGGCATTGTTGGATGAGACGACCCGGACCAACATTACGCGTACGCTTACGAGAGACCGGTTCCCCCGACGTGCTTTGCACATAGGTGGCTTGCAGGCGACTGTCTCTCCAACTTTAGTTGAACCAAGTATGGCTACGCCCGGTCCTTGCGAAGGTTAAAACGGAGTCTATTTGACAAACTATCGTTGTGGTTTTGATGCGTAGGTGAGATTGGTTCTTGCTTAAGCCCGTAGCAGCCATGTAAAACTTGCAACAACAAAGTAGAGGACGTCTAACTTGTTTTTGCAGGGCATGTTGTGATGTGATATGGTCAAGACATGATGCTGAATTTTATTGTATGAGATGATCATGTTTTGTAACCGAGTTATCGGCAACTGGCAGGAGCCTTATGGTTGTCGCTTTATTGTATGCAATGCAATTGCGATGTAATGCTTTACTTTTATCACTAAGCGGTAGCGATAGTCGTAGAAGCACGAGCTTGGCGAGACGACAACGATGCTACGATGGAGATCAAGGTGTCACGCCGGTGACGATGGTGATCACGACGGTGCTTCGGAGATGGGTATCACAAGCACAAGATGATGATGGCCATATCATATCACTTATATTGATTGCATGTGATGTTTATCCTTTTATGCATCTTATCTTGCTTTGATTGACGGTAGCATTATAAGATGATCTCTCACTAAATTATCAAGAAGTGTTCTCCCTGAGTATGCACCGTTGCGAAAGTTCTTCGTGCTAAGACACCACGTGATGATCGGGTGTGATAGGTTCTACGTTCAAATACAACGGGTGCAAAACAGTTGCACACGCGGAATACTCAGGTTATACTTGACGAGCCAAGCATATACAGATATGGCCTCGGAACACGGAGACCGAAAGGTCGAGCGTGAATCATATGGTAGATATGATCAACATAACGATGTTCACCATTGAAAACTACTCCATCTCACGTGATGATCGGTTATGGTTTAGTTGATTTGGATCACGTAATCACTTAGAGGATTAGAGGGATGTCTATCTAAGTGGGAGTTCTTTAATTAATTTGATTAACTGAACTTAAATTTATCATGAAACTTAGTACCTGATTAGTATCTTGCTTGTTTATGTTTGATTGTAGATAGATGGCTCGTGCTGTTGTTCCGTTGAATTTTAATGCGTTCCTTGAGAAAGCAAAGTTGAAAGATGATGGTAGCAATTACACGGACTGGGTCCGTAACTTGAGGATTATCCTCATTGCTGCACAGAAGAATTACGTCCTGGAAGCACCGCTGGGTGCCAGGCCTGCTGCAGGAGCAACGCCGGATGTTACGAACATCTGGCAGAGCAAAGCTGGTGACTACTCGATAGTTCAGTGTGCCATGCTTTACGGCTTAGAATCGGGACTTCAACGACGTTTTGAACGTCATGGAGCATATGAGATGTTCCAGGAGTTGAAGTTAATATTTCAAGCAAATGCCCGGATTGAGAGATATGAAGTCTCCAATAAGTTCTATAGCTGCAAGATGGAGGAGAACAGTTCTGTCAGTGAGCATATACTCAAAATGTCTGGGTATAATAATCACTTGATTCAATTGGGAGTTAATCTTCCAGATGATTGCGTCATTGACAGAATTCTTCAATCACTGCCACCAAGCTACAAGAGCTTCGTGATGAACTATAATATGCAAGGGATGAACAAGACTATTCCCGAGCTCTTCGCAATGCTGAAAGCTGCGGAGGTAGAAATCAAGAAGGAGCATCAAGTGTTGATGGTCAACAAGACCACTAGTTTCAAGAAAAAGGGCAAAGGGAAGAAGAAGGGGAACTTCAAAAAGAACGGCAAGCAAGTTGCTACTCAAGAGAAGAAACCCAAACCTGGACCTAAGCCTGAAACTGAGTGCTTCTATTGCAAGTAGACTGGTCACTGGAAGCGGAACTGCCCCAAGTATTTGGCGGATAAGAAGGATGGCAAGGTGAACAAAGGTATATGTGATATACATGTTATTGATGTGTACCTTACTAATGCTCGCAGTAGCACCTGGGTATTTGATACTGGTTCTGTTGCTAATATTTGCAACTCGAAACAGGGACTATGGATCAAGCGAAGATTGGTTAAGGACGAGGTGACGATGCGCGTGGGAAACGGTTCCAAAGTCGATGTGATCGCAGTCGGCACGCTACCTCTACATCTACCTTCGGGATTAGTATTAGACCTAAATAATTGTTATTTGGTGTCAGCGTTAAGCATGAACATTATATCTGGATCTTGTTTGATGCGAGACGGTTATTCATTGAAATCAGAGAATAATGGTTGTTCTATTTATATGAGTAATATCTTTTATGGTCATGCACCCTTGAAGAGTGGTCTATTCTTGTTGAATCTCGATAGTAGTAACACACATATTCATAATGTTGAAGCCAAAAGATGCAGAGTTGATAATGAGAGTGCAACTTATTTGTGGCACTGTCGTTTAGGTCATATCGGTGTAAAGCGCATGAAGAAACTCCATTCTGATGGACTTTTGGAACCACTTGATTATGAATCACTTGGTACTTGCGAACCATGCCTCATGGGCAAGATGACAAAAACACCGTTCTCCGGTACTATGGAGAGAGCAACAGATTTGTTGGAAATCATACATACAGATGTAGGTGGTCCGATGAATATTGAGGCTCGTGGCGGATATCGTTATTTTCTCACCTTCACAGATGATTTAAGTAGATATGGATATATCTACTTAATGAAACATAAGTCTGAAACATTTGAAAAGTTCAAGGAATTTCAGAGTGAAGTTGAAAATCGTCGTAACAAGAAAATAAAGTTTCTACGATCTGATCGTGGAGGAGAATATTTGAGTTATGAGTTTGGTGTACATTTGAAAAATTGTGGAATAGTTTCGCAACTCACGCTACCCGGAACACCACAGCGTAATGGTGTGTCCGAACGTCGTAATCGTACTTTACTAGATATGGTGCGATCTATGATGTCTCTTACTGATTTACCGCTATCATTTTGGGGATACGCTCTAGAGACGGCCGCATTCACGTTAAATAGGGCACCATCAAAATCCGTTGAGACGACGCCTTATGAACTATGGTTTGGAAAGAAACCAAAGTTGTCGTTTCTGAAAGTTTGGGGCTGCGATGCTTATGTGAAAAAGCTTCAACCTGATAAGCTCGAACCCAAATCGGAGAAATGTGTCTTCATAGGATATCCAAAGGAAACTATTGGATACACCTTCTATCACAGATCCGAAGGCAAGACTTTTGTTGCTAAATTCAGAAATTTTCTAGAGAAGGAGTTTCTCTCGAAAGAAGTGAGTGGGAGGAAAGTAGAACTTGATGAGGTAACTGTACCTGCTCCCTTACTGGAAAGTAGTACATCACAGAAAACTGTTCCAGTGACACCTACACCAGTTAGTGAGGAAGTTAATGATAATGATCATGAAACTTCAGATCAAGATACTACTGAACCTCGTAGCTCAACCAGAGTGAGATCCGCACCAGAGTGGTACGGTAATCCTGTTCTGGAAGTCATGCTACTAGATCATGATGAACCTACGAACTATGAAGAAGCGATGGTGAGCCCAGATTCCGCAAAGTGGCTTGAAGCCATGAAATCTGAGATGGGATCCATGTATGAGAACAAAGTATGGACTTTGGTTGACTTGCCCAATGATCGGCAAGCAATTGAGAATAAATGGATCTTCAAGAAGAAGACTGACGCTGATGGTAATATTACTGTCTACAAAGCTCGCCTTGTCGTGAAAGGTTTTCGGCAAGTTCAAGGGATTGACTACGATGAGACCTTCTCACCCGTAGCGATGCTTAAGTCCGTCCGAATCATGTTAGCAATTGCCGCATTTTATGATTATGAAATTTGGCAAATGGATGTCAAAACTGCATTCCTGAATGGATTTCTGGAAGAAGAGTTGTATATGATGCAACCAGAAGGTTTTGTCGATCCAAAAGGAGCTAACAAAGTGTGCAAGCTCCAGCGATCCATTTATGGACTGGTGCAAGCCTCTCGGAGTTGGAATAAACGCTTTGATAGTGTGATCAAAGCATTTGGTTTTATACAGACTTTCGGAGAAGCCTGTATTTACAAGAAAGTGAGTGGGAGCTCTGTAGCATTTCTGATATTATATGTGGATGACATATTACTAATTGGAAATGATATAGAATTTCTGGATAGCATAAAGGGATACTTGAATAAGAGCTTTTCAATGAAAGACCTCGGTGAAGCTGCTTACATATTAGGCATAAAGATCTATAGAGATAGATCAAAATGCTTAATTGGACTTTCACAAACAACATACCTTGACAAAATTTTGAAGAAGTTCAAAATGGATCAAGCAAAGAAAGGATTCTTGCCTGTGTTACAAGGTGTGAAATTGAGTAAGACTCAATGCCCGACCACTGCAGAAGATAGAGAGAATATGAAAGATGTTCCCTATGCATCAGCGATAGGATCTATCATGTATGCAATGTTGTGTACCAGACCTGATGTGTGCCTTGCTATAAGTCTAGCAGGGAGGTACCAAAGTAATCCAGGAGTGGATCACTGGACAGCGGTCAAGAACATCCTGAAATACCTGAAAAGGACTAAGGATATGTTTCTCGTATATGGAGGTGACAAAGAGCTCATCGTAAAAGGTTACGTTGATGCAAGCTTTGACACTGATCCGGACGACTCTAAATCGCAAACCGGATACGTGTTTACATTAAACGGTGGAGCTGTCAGTTGGTGCAGTTCTAAACAAAGCGTCGTAGCGGGATCTACATGTGAAGCGGAGTACATAGCTGCTTCGGAAGCAGCGAACGAAGGAGTCTGGATGAAGGAGTTCATATCCGATCTAGGTGTCATACCTAGTGCATCGGGTCCAATGAAAATCTTTTGTGACAATACTGGTGCAATTGCCTTGGCAAAGGAATCCAGATTTCACAAGAGAACCAAACACATCAAGAGACGCTTCAATTCCATCCGGGATCTAGTCCAGGTGGGAGACATAGAGATTTCCAAGATACATACGGATCTGAATGTTGCAGACTCGTTGACTAAGCCTCTTCCACGAGCAAAACATGATCAGCACCAAGGCTCCATGGGTGTTAGAATCATTACGGTGTAATCTAGATTATTGACTCTAGTGCAAGTGGGAGACTGAAGGAAATATGCCCTAGAGGCAATAATAAAGTTATTATTTATTTCCTTATAATCATGATAAAGGTTTATTATTCATGCTAGAATTGTATTAACCGAAAACATAATACATGTGTGAATACATAGACAAACAAAGTGTCACTAGTATGCCTCTACTTGACTAGCTCGTTAATCAAAGATGGTTATGTTTCCTAACCATGAACAATGAGTTGTTATTTGATTAACGGGATCACATCATTAAAAGAATGACCTGATTGACATGACCCATTCCATTAGCTTAGCACCCGATCGTTTAGTATGTTGCTATTGCTTTCTTCATGACTTACACATGTTCCTATAACTATGAGATTATGCAACTCCCGTTTACCGGAGGAACACTTTGGGTACTACCAAACGTCACAACGTAACTGGGTGATTATAAAGGAGTACTACAGGTGTCTCCAAAGGTACATGTTGGGTTGGCGTATTTCGAGATTAGGTTTTGTCACTCCGAGTGTCGGAGAGGTATCTCTGGGCCCTCTCGGTAATGCACATCACATAAGACTTGCAAGCATTGCAACTAATGAGTTAGTTGTGGGATGATGTATTTATAGAACGAGTAAAGAGACTTGCCGGTAACGAGATTGAACTAGGTATTGGATACCGACGATCGAATCTCGGGCAAGTAACATACCGATGACAAAGGGAACAACGTATGTTGTTATGCGGTCTGACCGATAAAGATCTTCGTAGAATATGTAGGAGCCAATATGGGCATCCAGGTCCCGCTATTGGTTATTGACCGGAGACGTGTCTCGATCATGTCTACATTGTTCTCGAACCCGTAGGGTCCGCACGCTTAAGGTTACGATGACAGTTATATTATGAGTTTATGCATTTTGATGTACCGAAGGTTGTTCGGAGTCCCGGATGTGATCACGGACATGATGAGGAGTCTCGAAATGGTCGAGATGTAAAGATTGATATATTGGAAGCCTATGTTTGGATATCGGAAGTGTTCCGGGTGAAATCGGGATTTTACCGGAGTACCGGGAAGGTTACCGGAACCCTCCGGGAGCTAAATGGGCCATGATGGGCCTTAGTGGAAAAGAGAAGAGGCAGCCCTACATGGGCTGCGCGCCTCCCCCTTCCCCTAGTCCTATTAGGACTAGGAGAGGTGGCCGGCCCCCTCTCTCTCTTTTCCCCCTCCGCGAATCCTATTCCAACTAGGATTGGGGGGGGGGGGAATCCTACTCCCAGAGGGAGTAGGACTCTGCTGGCGCGCCACACCTTGGCCGGCCAGCCTCCCCCCTCTAGTCCTTTATATACTGAGGCAGAGGCACCCTAGAACACACAAGTTGATCCACGTGATCTATTCCTTAGCCGTGTGCGGTGCCCCCAGCCACCATATTCCTCGATAATACTGTAGCGGAGTTTAGGCGAAGCCCTGCTGCTGTAGTGCATCAAGATCGTCACCACGCTGTCGTGCTGACGAAACTCTTCCCCGACACTTTGCTGGATCGGAGTTCGGGGATCGTCATCGAGCTGAACGTGTGCTCGAACTCGGAGGTGCCGTAGTTTCGGTGCTTGATTGGTTGGATCGTGAAGACGTACGACTACTTCCTCTACGTTGTGTCAACGCTTCCGCAGTCGGTCTGCGAGGGTACGTAGACTACACTCTCCCCTCTCGTTGCTATGCATCACATGATCTTGCGTGTGCGTAGGAAATTTTTTGAAATTACTACGAAACCCAACACTTGGACAGCGTCATTATTGATGATTGAAGGGGCCATCGAACCTTTTGTCGACGGCACAGTGGAACTCTCAATGAAAGCACCAATGTCGGTGTCAAAACCAGCGGATCTCTGGTAGGGGGTCCCGAACTGTGCGTCTAGGGTCGATGGTAATAGGAGACAGGCGACACGATGTTTACCCAGGTTCGGGCCCTCTCTATGGAGGTAATACCCTACTTCCTGCTTGATTGATCTTGATGAATACGAGTATTACAAGACTTGATCTACCACGAGATCGTAATGGCTAAACCCTAGAAGTCTAGCCCATGAATATGGTAATGAGTATATATGTTGTCCTTTCCGGACTATCCCTTCGGTTTATATAGACACCGAGGGGATCTAGGGTTTACATGGAGTTGGTTACATAAGAAGGAATCTTCGGTCGCCAAGCTTGCCTTCCACGCCAAGTAGAGTCCAATCCGGACACGGTGCAATCTTCGGTCTTCATGTCTTCACAGCCCATCAGTCCGGCCCATGGATAACAGACCGGACGCCCGAGGACCCCTTAGTCTAGGACTCCCTCAACATGCATGCCTTGCTACCCCTTCTGTCACTGGGTGAGGACACCACAAGATCGAACCCATCACAAAGCACCTCTTCCCATTGCAAGAAAAATCAATCTAGTTGGCCAAACCAAACCAAAGTTTCAGAGAAGAAATACAAGGGTATAACAATCATGCATATAAGAGATCAAAGAAGATTCAAATAATATTCATAGATATATTTGGTCATAAACTCGCAATTCATCGGATCCCAACAAACACACCACAAAAAGTAATTGCATCAAATAGAACTCCAAGAACATCGAGGAGAACATTGTATTGAGAATCAAAAAGAGAGTAGAAGCCATCTAGCTAGTGCCTACGAACCCATAGGTCTATGGTGAACTACTCACGCATCATCAGAGGTGAACCAATGAGAATGATGCACCCCTCCGTGATCGTGTTCCCCTACGACAGGGTGCGGAATAGGGCTCTAGATTGGATCTCGTGGTTCTAGAACTTGCGGCGGCTGGAATTGTGTCTTGTTGACTCCCATGGGGTTTCTTTAATGCTTGGGTATTTTTAGAGCTAGGAGGCGGTGGAAAGGACTCCCATGGGCCCCACCACCCACCAGGGCGTGCTAGGGGTGTCTGGTGCACCCTGGTAGGTTGTGGGCCCCACGGGCTCCCCTCTGGCACTTCCTTGGCTCCCAAGCTTGCTTCTGGCAGAAAAAAATCTCCAAAAAGTTTTGTGGCATTTAGACTTCATTTGGTACTGATATTCTGCGAAGTAAAAAAAACAAAAAACAACAACTGGCGCTAGGCACTATGTCAATAGGTTAGTCATAAAAAATGATATAAAGTTTCTATAAAATTAATGTAAAACATCCAAGAATGATAATATAACAACATGGAACAATCAAAAATTATAGATACGTTGGAGACGTACCAGCATCCTCAAGCTTAATTCCTGCTCGTCCTCGAGTCGGTAAATGATAAAAACAGAATTTTTGATATGGAATGCAGCCTAACATGTTCATCACATATTGTTTTCTTTTGTAGCATGGGCATTTGGACTTTTAGATGATTCAAAGAAATAGTCTATATTTGATATGTAGACTTCAATACTCAAGCATATCAACAAGCAACCATGTCTTTCAAAATATCAACACTAAAGGAAGTTATCCCTAGCCCATCATGCTCAACCATTGATTCATTCATGAAACACACTCAAATATTAGCTACATCCAATGCACAAGTATGATCATAGTGCTCCCTAGTTGGTGCTTTATAAGAGAAGATGGAGACTCAAATAAAAATAAAAATTGCATAAAGTAAATAGATAGGCCCTTCGTAGAGGGAATCGGAGATTTGTAGAGGTGCGAAAGCTCAAAGCTTAAATTGAGAGCTAAAAATATTTTGAGAGGCATGCTTTTCCCATCAATGAAAATGACTGAGTAGTTCCCAATACTTTCCATGCTAGATACATCATAGGCAGTTCCCAAACATAAAATAAAGTGTATTCCTTTTTCCACCATTCTTTCACAATCCATGGATAGCCGTATCCACGGGTGCCTTCCATACTAACAATTTCCAAGGAGTTTATTATTTAACAACATAAACTAAATTTCTTTTTCATTTCAGGACTAGGAATCCCGATTACCTCCGCACTCTCATGCAATGACAAGTGGATAAACACTCATCTTGAGAATGACACATCAAGCATAGAAAATATTGGCCACCCCATGCCGCTTCATGAGCGGTACGGGCAGACAAAATGGAAATTCATAGTGAAAATTAGAGTTGGCACATACAAATTTACTTAGAATAGCACGGAAATACCGCATATAGGTAGGTATCGTGGACTCATATGGCATAACTGGGTTTAAGGATTTTGGATGGACAAGTAGTATTCCCACTTAGTACAAGGAAAGGCTAGCAAAAGATTGAGAAGCAACCAACCAAGAAACGGAAATTATCATAAACGAGCATTAAGCATAACTAACACCGAATAATGCACCACAAGTAGGATGTAATTTCATTGCATAACTATTAACTTTCATGCTTCCATAGGGAATCACAAACCTTAACACCAATATTCTTACTAAAGCATAATTACTCACCAACATGACTCACATATCACTATCATCATATCTCAAAACTATTACAAATAATCAAGTTTATATTATCCAATGATCTTCATGAAATTTTTTATTATATCCCTCTTGAATATCTATCACTTTGGGACTAATTTCATATTTTACTATTGCTTATATCAAGCTCTCCAACAAATTTAAGTGAAGAAGATGGGCATAAAAAATTTCATCATCTCTCAAAATAATATAAGTGAAGCATGAGAGAATTTCTCCAAAAAATTATTAACTCTCAAATTGATCTAAGTGAAGCATGAGAGTATTTCTTCAAAAACTAAAGCACCACCATGCTCAGAAAGATATAAATGAAGCACTAGAGCAATTCCATAGCTCAAAAAAATTAAGTGAAGCACATACAAAAATTCTCACAAATCATACCATCATTATGGCTTTCTCAAATAGGTGTGTCAAGCAAGGATGATTGTGACAGACTAAAAAGCAAGAAAAGCAAATACACATATAATACAAGACACTCCAAGCAAAACTCATGATATGTGAAGAACAAAAATATAGCTCCAAGTAAAATTACCGATGGTTGTTAGAAGAAAGAGGGGATGCCTTATGGGGCATCCCTAAGATTAGTTGCTTGGTTCTCCTTAAATATTATCTTGGGGTGCCATGGGAATCCCCAAGCTTAGGCACTTTTCACTCATTATTCCTCCATCGTTATCTCACCCAAAACTTGAAAACTTCAATCACACAAAACTAAACTAAATCTTCATGAGATCCGTTAGTATAACAAAGCAAATCACCTCTCTAATTACTATTGCAAACCCATTCATATTATATTATTGCATTATACCTATTGTATTCTAACTTTACCATGGCTTATACCCCCCAATACAATCCATAGATGCATCAAAATAAGCACACAATGCAATGAAAAAAATTGTTAACAACAGAACAGTTAGTAGTAATCTGGACTTCGTCCATACTTCTATAACTCCAAATATTCTGAATAATAGGACAACGTAGGCAATTTGTATGTAAATCTTGTGTAAAAAATTCAGAATTTTATGACACTTCTACAATTTTTAACAATTCTGCTACTGGATGCAAAAGTTTCTATTTTCCAACAAGATCGAATCAACTATCACCAAACATGATCCCAAAGGCTTTACTTGGCACAAACACGAATTAAAACGTAAAAACACAATCATAAAATTTGCATAATTGTGTGAAAACACAAAAACAGAAAGAAAAAGGCAAAAATAAATTTTATTCATTGGGTTGGCTCCCAACAAGCGCTATCATTTTATGCCCCTAGCTAGGCATAATGCATAGATTCAAGTATTGTCATCTTTAGTTTTTGCTCCATAGATTGCCCTCATGATTGATTCATATAGTGGCTTAATTCTTGTTCTAGGGAAGTGTTCCATACCCTTCCTTAGTGGAAACTGAAATTTAATATTCCCTTCTTTCATATCAATCACGGCACTGATACATCTCCAGCATATCTATAATTTTTTATTGTTCCATGCTATTATATTATCTGTTTTGGATGTTTTATATGCATTATTATGCTATTTTATATTATTTTTGGGACTAACTTATTAACCTAGAGCCTAGTGCCAGTTTCTTTTTTTCCTTGTTTTTGAGTTTCGCAGAAAAGGAATATCGAACAGAGTCCAAACGGAATAAAACATGATGATTTTTTGGACCAGAAGACACCTAGGGGACTTGGGTCCAAGTCATAAGAGTTGTGAGGCCGCGGCAAGGGTGGATGGCGCGCCCTAGGGGGCGCGCCCTACCTTGTCGGCCCCTCAGGACTCATCTGACCTAGCCCTTCGTCCTATATATTCACATATATTCCAAAACACTTCATGAGAGCCAAAAAACCACTTTTCCACTGTCGCAACCTTCTGTACCCGTGAGAACCCATCTTGGGGCCTTTTCCGGCAATCTACCGAAGGGGGATTCGATCACGGAGGGCTTCTACATCATCCCTATGGCCCTTCCGATGAAGCGTGAGTAGTTTACCTCAGACCTATGGGTCCATAGCTAGTAGCTAGATGGCTTCTTCTCTCTCTTTGATTCTCAATACCATGTTCTCCTTGATGTTCTTGGAGATCTATCTGATGTAATCTTCTTTTGTAGTGTGTTTGTTGAGATCCGAACAATTGTGGATTTACGATCAGATTATCTATGAATATTATTTCAATCTTCTCTGAATTCATATATGCATGATTTGATATCTTTGTATTTCTCTTTGAATTATCGGTTTGGTTTGGCCAACTAGATTGGTTTTTCTTGCAATGGGAGAGGTGCTTAGTTTTGGGTTCAATCTTGCGGTGTCCTCACCCATTGACAAAGTAGGGGTAGCGAGGCACGTATTGTATTGTTGCCATCAAGGATAAAAACATGGAGTTTTCATCATATTTCTTGAGTTTATCCCTCTACATCATGTCACCTTACTTAATGTGTTACTCTGTTCTTTTGAACTTAATACTCTAGATGCAGGAAGGAGTCAGCCGATGTGTGGAGTAATAGTAGTAGATGCAGGTAGGAGTCGGTCTACTTGACACGGACGTGATGCCTATATGCATAATCATTGCCTTGGATATCGTCATAACTTTGCGCTTTTCTATCAATTGCTCGACAGTAATTTGTTCACCCACCATATTATTTGCCTTCATGAGAGAAGCCTCTAATGAAACCTATGGCCCCCTGGTCTATTTTCCATCATATTAGTTTCCGATCTACTATTTTGCAATCTTGTATTTTCAGATCTATAAACAAAAAAACCCAAAATATTTTATCTTTTGTTTAGTTTTATCTATCTCTATCAGATCTCACCTTTGCAATTGACCGTGAAGGCATTGACAACCCCTTTATCGCGTTGGGTGAAAGTGATTGTTTATGCAGGTGCATAGATTGGGGACTTCCTTGTACCTCCTACTGGATTGATACATTGGTTCTCTAACTAAAGGAAATACTTATCTCTACTTTGATGTATCACCCTTTCCTCTTCAAGGGAAAAACCAACGCAAGCTCAAGAAGTAGCAGGAAGAATTTCTGGCGCCGTTGCCGGGGAGCTCTACATTAAGCCTACCAAGTACCCATCATAAACTCTCATCTCTTGCATTACATTATTTGCCATTTTCCTCTCGTTTTCCTCTCCCCCACTTCTAAAACGATTTTCAGAAAAACACAAAAAGATTTCCTTTTTTCTCCCTTCTTCCGTTCGCCTTTTTGTTTGCTTTTCGTTTGCTCGTGTGTTTTATTGCTTGCTTTGTCATGATGACTCTAGAGAATACCACGTTGTGTGACTTTTCCAACACCAACAATAATGATTTTATTAGCACTCCGATTGCTCCCGCGACTAGTGCGGAATCTTATGAGATTAATGTCGCTTTGTTGATTCTTGGTATGAAAGAATAGTTTTCCGGCCTTCCTAGTGAAGATGATGCATCCCATCTAAATACTTTCATTGAGTTGTGTGATATGCAAAAGAAGAAATATGTGGATAATGATATCGTTAAATTGAAGCTATTTCCATTTTCACTTTGAGATCATGCTAAAACTTGGTTTTCATCTTTGCCTAAAAGTAGTATTGATTCATGGAATAAGTGTAAAGGTGCTTTTATTTCCAAGTATTTTCCTCCCGCTAAGATCATCTCCCTTAGGAACGATATTATGAATTTTAAGCAACTTTATCATGAACATGTTGCACAATCTTGGGAGAGGATGAAATTGATGATAAGAAATTGCCCTATGCATGGTTTGAGTTTATGGATGATTATACAAAAAATTTATGCAGGATTGAATTTTCCTTCTAGAAATCTTTTAGATTCAGTCGCGGGAGGTAATTTTATGGAAATCACATTAGGAGAAGCTACTAAACTCCTAGATAAAATCATGGCTAATTATTCTCAATGGCACACCGAAAGATCTTCTACTAGTAAAAAAGTGCATACGATCGAACAAAATAATGTTTTGAGTGGAAAAATGGATGAGCTTATGAAATTGTTTGCTAGTAAGAGTGCTCCTATTGATCCTAATGATATGCCTTTGTCTACTTTTATTGAGAATAATAATGAATCTATGGGTGTGAATTTTGTTGGTAGGAACAATTTTGGTAATAACGCGTATAGAGGTAATTTCAACCCTAAGTCATTTCCTAGTAATTCCTCTAATAATTATGGTAATTCCTACAACAATTCTTATGGAAATTATAATAAGATGCCCTCTGATATTGAGAACAATATTAAAGAATTTATTAGTACTCAAAAGAATTTTAATGCTATGGTTGAAGAAAAATTGCTTAAGATTGATGATTTGGCTAGGGACGTGGATAGAATTTCTCTTGAGATTGATTCTTTGAAAATTAGATCTATTCCACCCAAGCATGATATTAATGAGTCTCTAAAAGCTATGAGAATTTCTATTGATGAATGTAAATAAAGAACCGCTAGGATGCGTGCTAAGCGAGATTGGTTTGTTAAAGCGTGTTCTTCGATTTCTTGTGAAAATAAGGATGAAGATCTTAAAGTGATTGATGTGACTCCTATTGAATCTTTGTTTTATAATATAAATCTTGATAAATATGGAATTGGAGATGAGTCAACTTTAGCTAGAAGGTGTCCCAATGATCCGGAGTTTATTGATCTTGATGCAAAAAATGATAAAAGTGGGGTTGGAGAGGTCAAAACTATAAGTAGCAATGAACCCACTCTTTTGGATTTCAAGAATTTTAATTATGATAATCGTTCCTTGATAGATTGTATTTCCTTGTTGCAATCCATGTTGAATTCTCCTCATGCTTATAATCAAAATAAAGCTTTTACTAAACATATTTTTGATTTTTTACTGTACACAGTAGGGCAAAACTCCACTGCAATTTTTTCATTTTATTAAAAGAATAAAAGCAAACACAGTCCAAAATTACATAAGTCTTGAGGTAAGCCTTCTAAGAGACAAAAGGGGAAGCAAAGAAAACATAAAAAGGACTAAATACCAAAGAAGTTACAAGGCAAGGTTATCAAGCCAGGTGAAGAAGGCCCTAGCATACTCTTCTTGATCCTAAATCTGAGCAGATTGAGCTCCTCTAGGAAAATGGCTTTCCACCTCTGCAAGCTAGGTTGGATGGCTTGGAAGATGAGATTGTTTCTTCAAATCCAGATGGCCCAAGAAGCTAAGATGATAATTTCCATGAATAAGGGCACATGCAATTTCTGCCTAAGGTCAGCAAAAGCTTCCAGAACTAAAACATTGGCTTGTCTTGAAGGGCAAATTATATCCCAACATTGGGATGCAAATGGGTAGGTCCAAAAGAGATGGTGTAATGTTTCCTCCTGCTGGAAATTATTCAAAGCACAATTGTAACTGTCCAGATGAAAAGTTTTCCTCCTTAATAAATTCCTTGTGTTTAGCCTATCATGAAGAAGCCTCCAGAAGAACACCTTGTGCTTGGGCTGGCAAGAACTATTCCAGATCCATTGGAATTGCTGAGGCACTATGTTAACTCCCATCATGATTCTGTAAGCCTTAGGCATAGAAACTTGCTCATTTCCCCAGATATAACTCCAAGTGTTGGTGCAAGCAAGGAATTCAGAAGCTCTTAATGATGTACAAATGTCCTCCAAATTTTCAAATTCTTCAAAGGCTTGGACAATCAGAGGCAGATGAAATAGATCTTCCAAATATTCAGTGTGAATGACTGAGTGCACAGTTGTGTCCTTGTTTTTCACAAAGGAAAAAAGGTCAGGGAACATATCTTGCAGGCAAGCTGAGTGCCATAGATCAGACTAGAATAGAGCACTTCTTCCATCACCTATGTCGGTGTCAAAACCGGCGGATCTTGGGTAGGGGGTCCCGAACTGTGTGTCTAAGGCGGATGGTAACAGGAGGCGGGGGACACGATGTTTACCTAGGTTCGGGCCCTCTTGATGGAGGTAATACCCTACGTCATGCTTGATTGATTTTGATGATATGAGTATTACAAGAGTTGATCTACCACGAGATTGTAGAAGCTAAACCCTAAAAGCTAGCCTATGGTATGATTGTTGTTGTCCTACGGGCTAAACCCTCCGGTTTATATAGACACCGGAGGGGGCTAGGGTTACACAGAGTCGGTTACAAGGGAGGAGATCTACATATCTGTATTGCCAAGCTTGCCTTCCATGCCAAAAAAAGTCCCATCCGGACACGGGACGAAGTCTTCAATCTTGTATCTTCATAGTCCAACAGTCCGGCCAAAGGATATAGTCTGGCTGTACGGAGACCCCTTAATCCAGGACTCCCTCAGTAGCCCCTGAATCAGGCTTCAATGACGATGAGTCCGGCGCGCGGATTTGTCTTCGGCATTGCAAGGCGGGTTCTTCTTCCGAATACTCCATAGAGGATTTTGAACACAAGGATAGTGTCCGGCTCTGCAAAACAAGTTCCACATACTACTGTAGAGAGAATAATATTTCCATAAATCTAATCTGCTGAAGCGTTTAGCAACATGACATCATGCCATGGCCCGGTCATTATTCAAACCGTTTTTCTCAACCAGCACTGCACATATCGCGAGGCGGTTTTCTTGACACGTCTTGTCGAAGCAGAGATCGTGTCCCCCTTATTACGGGATTCTCATCAATATGGACGTGGGTAACCCAATCATGCTTGTTGGTATGACTCCTTGATTTTAGGCAAGTCCCAAACGACCACGAGGAGGATGCTTGATATTCACCCTCTTTATAAAGAGGCCAAGGCATGTCCTTTTTTCCCTCTCGTACTCAATCGAATCCTTCCCCCGCCTCGAGTTCCAACACCCAAGGCTCAGGTCAGGCGCTTCGGACCTTCAACCATGTCCGGATCCAACCTTCAAGGTTGGTGGATGCCTTCCTCTTTCACAGAGGAAGACATCAAGAAGCTAAGAGAGGCCAGGTATTTGACCCTCGAAATATCGCACAGGCTGCCTGCTCGAGGGCAGGTCATTCCCACTCCCGAACCCGGCGAGAGCATTGTATTCATCTCTCACTTCCTCCGAGGGCTAGGCCTCGCTCTGGATCCCTTTGTTAGGGGGCTCATGTTCTATTATGGGCTGGATTTCCATGACCTGGCCCCGGATTCCCTCCTTCACATCTCGTCGTTCATCGTCGTGTGTGAGGCCTTCCTCCGCATTACCCCACACTTCGGCCTGTGGCTCAAGACTTTCAATGTGAAGCCGAAGATGATCGAGGGGCGACACGCAGAGTGCGGAGGTGTCGTAATAAGCAAAAGTGCTGATGTTCCGTGGCCAGAGGGTTCCTTCCCAGAGGTGTCCGGTTTATGGCAACGGGGCTGAACTGGAGGCCAGTAAATGATGTGTCGATATTGCGGAGTCGCATCTGAGATCTCCTTGAGAGAGATGTCAGCCTGGTCACGGTAATGCAAGTCATGCTAGTTCGTCGAGTCCCGCCTTGCAAACACTGACCCCTCCGTATGTGGGAATTCAACCTAGAAGGACCGCGAACTATTCAGCACTTCCTTGGCATGACGCTCGAAGAGATGTACAAATTGTTCTTCGGACCACAAATAAAGTGTCCGGACATCACCAAGGATGCGGGTCTGAGCTGTAATCGCCCAGATACCCAAGTACTCCCGTGGCCAAACAGGTTGTCTTTTTATTGATCATAACATCATTCTGAAAAGTCGCTCCTTGACCAGGACTGGGTAACAAAGGCGAAGATGATCAGGTGTTCGGCCCCCCTTCCTGAAGGCTCGGCTAATCCAGTACTAGCCAGAATGCTTGAGTCGGCGCCTTATCAGGCGCCCTCAGGGGAAGATAAAGGGGGGAATAAAGAGGCTAAAAATAGGCCTCACTCATTATTCATCCAAACCGGGGGAATTAGCGCCTCCACGAAGGAGGATAACCAGGGAGAAGAATCTGAAATTCCCTCTGCCCAAGGATGGAACAGGACCACCTCTAAAGACCCAGAAACAAAGGTTTCCAAACGGGGGAAGAAATCTTCGCCAGAGGGTCCTGCCACGGAGGGTACTCTTGCCGCACAGTGCTCGCAAGGGGATCAGCCCTCTACCGAGCTGTAAGTAAACAAAAAGTACTTAATAGTAAAAATATCCTACATTACTTCTGAAGACAATAACCGAAGCATATATCTTTGTAGTTTGGATCGTAGCCCTTCTCGACAGAGTTCGTCTTCGGGGGATCTTCTTCCGAAGATGATGGAGAGTGAACCACCTCCCCATGCCACCCTGCCTCATGAGGCGGGCGACCCTGAAGTGTCATCGTGGAGGGTTTCTCCTGATC
The DNA here is from genome assembly GCF_003073215.2 of Triticum urartu. NCBI lineage: Eukaryota > Viridiplantae > Streptophyta > Magnoliopsida > Poales > Poaceae > Triticum > Triticum urartu. The sequence goes on from NC_053025.1 coordinate 311,974,998, forward strand.
TGCCAAGGCCAGAGGGTAATCCTTCGGCCACCCGAAGTCCTCAGTATTCGGCTCCTAAAGAGAGCAATAGAAAGAGTCTGGAACCGTCCGGTGTGCGATCGGGCACACCGAAGGATCTTCTGGAGCAAGCGGCCATCTCGGAAGCGCATCGTACGCTAATGGATACGGTGATTGAGAGGATTTCATCCGTCGAAAGCGGGTTGCACGAAGCTTTTATGAGTCTGTTGAAAGGCTTTGAGGTACGTGAAATAGTGTATGTTTTTGACAGTACCGCACATGTTAGGTGTGCCCTATGCAGATAGTAGCCCCTGAGACTCATAGTCCCAGCTAATAATCAGGCCGTCGTCATGTGCAGGTGGTTGAAGGTCCGATGGCTAGTCGGACTGATGAGTTTGCCGAGATGAAGCGGAAATTTGATGCGGCAGATGCCGACATCGTGCTTGTCAACAAGCGGCTCAACGAGGCACATGGTATGTGATTTCTCCGGTGATCAACACATAGTAAGAGGAGCATGATGCCAGTATCTTTAATATGTTGTGACTGCAGATGGAGCTGCCACTGTGGAGACTCTTTGGGCGGAACTTGCCCGAGCCAAGGAACGAGCCAGGAATAGTGATGCGGCCGCTCTAAAGGCGGTCGAAGAGCTATGGGCCAAACAGGCTGCGCATTGCCAAAGCAAGGAAAAAATAGCCAAAATGGCCGTTGAGTTGAAAGATGCCGCTGACCGTTACCAGCTTCTTGAAAAAGAAAGCCGAGCGAAGGCGACGGACCTGGAGAAGGCCATGGTAGCAGCCAAGGAAACCTGCTCCAAAATCGGAGCGGCGAAGGAGGAGCTGCGTCAACCTGGAGATATCGCGGCTGGGAAGCCCTGTTTGTTGCGGACGAAGTTCGGAGATCCGAAGTATGCCCCTCTTAATCAACTATGGAGTTCTGCAGACGCATACGTGCATTTGGCAGCAAGTGCTGCTGATGCGGCCGAGTACTTCAAGGATCAAAAAGATCGTGAAGTGGAAAAGCTATTCTGGTCATAGTTCAATGTTCCAGTGTGTCCGCTGATGTTGAATGAGCGAATGGCCTAGTGGGCTGAGCTCCATAGGTTGTCTGGACTTGCCATGAGGTCTGTTGTGGATCATCTGTGGCCAGAAGGGCCAAGGCAGAATAGTTATTTTAGTTTAGTGCAACAATTCCTTGGTGTTGTGCCGCACATCGACGCTATGAAGAGGTCGGCGTGCATAGAGGGTGTGCGAATGGCACTTGCCCGTGTCAAGACATACTGGGCAGAGATGGAGGCCACCACTATTGCAACCCAGAGTTCGGCCGTAGGCCGAGTATCTGCCGAGCACTACTTTGAAGAAGTCCTTGAAGGCGCTCGTTCAATAGAGGCTCAGTGCTTGAAGAATATTATGTTCTAGTGACATGTATTCCCATTTTAAAAAACAATGTTTTATTGAATTGCAAAGGCTATGTTTATACTTTTGCCTGAAAGTATTATAATGCGTCATGTGCAGCCGTTTATGTATATATGTATATAACTTGAAAGTTTGCAGTCGTCGGCTTTAGCCCCCGCGCATATAATGCGGGGGTGTTCGCAAAAAACGCGTATTCACACTTGATCCAATGTCTTGGTCCATTAAGGAGGTTGTAGCACAGCGAACGAGGCAATCGGACTATATTGGTTTAACACTTTCACTTAGCCATAGGAGTTTGACAGTGGGACTACTATATAGCCCCTGGTACCTCCGCGCTTGTCCGAATATGGTGTGCGTATGTACATGACCGGGAAACAGCCCTTCGTTAATGAGGAGGAATCCCGAAGATTCCGCAAAGTCATCGAGTGGTTGACCAGTCTCGCGCTTTATCATGGCAGTCAGTTTTTGGCTTTCTCTACTAAGGTGCTCATCCGAATGAACCAGGGCACAATCGCAGTAGTTCTCCCGGTGCCGCCTTAGCCGATAGAGCGGAACGTAAGGTAGCAAAACCCAGGAGCCGGGCAAACCCAACATTTGACCAAAGACATGATTCGGAGATGATGCATATAAGGCCAAACTCGCGACGCCGAACACTCCCTAAGGTATTCGGTCTTTATAACATATGTCGGGCTGAACAATGCCCTTAATAATAAAGCCCGAGTGTCCAGGTACGTGCAATATTCTGATGTGGCGAAATGCCAATAACGTCAGCATCCTTCTCGGTTGTACTGAGTATCCGGGGGATGTGAACAACAAAAGACAGTATAAAAAGGTTTACGCAGGGTCTTAATCTGAAAAGAAACCTTTGAGCGGGTCCCTGCTCCACGTCTGCGCCTGTGTCTCCGTTGTGCCATGTCCTGGACGGGTGTAGCACGATTGTCATCTGTAAAAGAGAAGAACTTAGGTGAAAGTTGTCGTGCCAAAAAATTGGTTATTCTCGATAAACCATTAAATTAAAGATAAGTCAAGTTGAGCCGAACTAGCCCTGATTACACGCGGGAAGCCCCTAGTACCGTCTATGAGGGTTTAACCATCAAACCAATCTTAGGTATATCTAGTGATGTGCCGGACTCGTCTAACCGTGTCCGCAGTCTTGACGACCTGTCATTTATTCTGGTTGGTGAGGCCGTCTAGTGCTCGGCTGTTAAAGCTGCCACACGTTCTTCCACGCGTAGAGAACGCTCAATATTTCCACCAACTGTGATGGTGCCATGTGGACCAGGCATCTTAAGCTTAAGAGAAGTGTAATGTGGTACCGCATTAAAATGAGCGAAAGCTGTTCTTCCAAGTAGTGCTTGATAGCCGCTTCGGAATGGAGCAATGTCGAAGTCTAACTTCTCACTTCGGTAGTTGTCGGGTTAACCAAATACAACCTCTAGTATTATAGAGCCCGTGGAGCGGGCCTCTGGGCCTGGTATTACTCCTTTGAAGGTAGTATTACTGTGGCTGATTTTTGTCGAGTTTATCCCCATTTTGTAGACTGTGTCCGGATATATTAGATTTAGACCACTGCCGCCGTCCATAAGGACTCGTGTGAGATGGTATCCATTTATTATTGGGTCTAACACCAAGGTAGCCAATCCTTCATGCCGGATGCTTGTCAGGTGATCCCTGCGATCAAAAGTGATCGGGCAGGCCAACCAGGGGTTGGACTTAGGGGTGACGGGCTCTCCGGCGCGTATGTCTTGGAGTGCGTGTTTTCTTCTCCTCTTCGTCACGTGGATCATGTTTACAGTTTTAACCTCTGGTTGGAATTTTTTCTGTCCTCCAGTGTTTTGCTGGCGAGGTTCGTCCTCGTCTTCGCTTGGTGTCTCCCTCCCCTTGTGTTCGGCGTTTAGCTTACCGGCCTACTTAAAGACCCAGCATTCTCTGTGGGTGTGATTTACAGGTGTATCGGGGGTGCCATGAATCTGACATAGTTTGTCTAGAATCTTGTTTAGGCTAGACGGTCCATCTCTGCTGCCTTTGAAAGGCTTTTTCCGCTGACCTGGTCGAGAGCCCCTGAATCTGGCGTTTACCACCGTATTATCTGGGCTGTCTTCTTTATTTCGACGCTTGCTTTTACTGCGTCGTGGTTTTCCATTGCCATCCCTGACTTCAGATGTGCCTGGGTTGCTGGTGCTACTGCGGGCTAACCAGCTATCTTCGCCCGCGCAAAAGCGGGTCATGAGGCTTGTCAAGGCTTCCATTGTTCTCGGTTTTTCTTGGACGAGGTGTCTGGCGATCCATTCGTCTCAGACACTATGCTTGAAAGCTGCTAAGGCTTCGGCGTCCGGGCAATCAACGATTTGGTTCTTCTTAGTGAGAAACCTATTCCAAAGCTTTCAGGCTGACTCTCCGGGCTGTTGAATTATATGACTTAAATCGTCTGCATCCGGAGGTCGGACATAGGTCCCTTGAAAATTAGCCCGAAAAGCATCCTCGAGCTCCTCCCAACTTCCAATTGAGTTTTCGGGGAGGCTTTTCAGCCAGTGCCGATCTGGTCCTTTAAGCTTGAGGGGCAAGTACTTGATGGCATGGAGATCGTCTCCGCGAGCCATATGGATATGGAGGATAAAGTCCGCAATCCAGACCCCAGGGTCTATGGTCCCGTCGTACGCCTCTATGTTCGCTGGTTTGAATCCTTCTGGAAATTCGTGGTCCAGCACCTCATCGGTGAAACATAGGGGGTGTGCGGCACCCCTGTATTTGGATGCATCATGGCATTCGGACGGTTGTAGTATTCGGTTTTGATTTTGTGCCGGAGCGCGCTTCCTAGATCCATAGATGGAGCTGGTCATACTGGATTTTTGGCGCAAGTCCTCACGTAGATCGTGTGTTGACTTATGTGCGGCCTTGTTAGCCGCTCTATCGCGGCCACAAGGTGGTTGATCCGGCCGGTTGGCTGTTTTATTTTTCGGCTGTGTGGGCTCTAAGGCTTCATCGTCGAATTCAGGTAATAGCTTGCTCTTTGGATAGCCCTTTGTGTGGTAACTTTCACCATACTTTTCTTCATTGTCGAGCACTTTGTTCCACCTACTGTTGAGCGTATTTTGTGCGGCCTTAAGCCTTTGCTTCTGCTTCTTCAGCTCATTGCTATGGCAATAAGCCTTCTACGGAGGTTCTCTTGCTCCAAGTGCATTTCTGGGATGATGTGTGCATCTTCATCCGGACTGTTTTCCTCCCCAGAGGGGGTTTGATGAGGTTTATCTTCGGCGTCGCCGTGTTCGGACATCGGATCCGTACTATGTTCGCTGTTTGCAGTTTCATCATGCTCTGCCGCTGGGTCAATGTGGTCGTTGTTTCCTCTGGAGTCGACTGGAGTGTTATTTTCTCTTGCGCTATTTTTGCCAAGGCGGGATTTTGAGCGACGCCTACACCGACGCTTTGATTGCTTCTCGAGGGAGCTATTCTTCGCTGCATCCTGCCTTTCTTCGTCATTGTTTTCTTTGGGTATATTCACCATGTATATGTCATGTGGTGAAGTGGTTGTCCAGCGCCCTGTGGGCACTGGTTCCTGTTCCTCTCCTGCATCGTCGTCTATGCTGTCGATGTCTTCGGAGTCGAAATCGAGCATGTCGGTTAAATCGTCGACAGAGGCTACTAAGTGGGTGGTGGGTGGGCAGCGAATTTCTTCGTCGTCCACATCCCATTCTAGACGAACATAGTTCGGCCAAGGATCTCCTGACAAGGAGAGAGACCTTAATGAATTTAGCACGTCGCCGAAAGGTGAGTGCTGAAAGATATCTACGGAGGTGAACTCCATGATCGGCGCCCAATTGAATTTGATAGGCACAGACGCAGGCGGCTCGGAGTCCGTGGCCGGAGACAAATCCAGTGGTTTGGCAACACGGCTCTCGTAAGGGGTGAAGTCAGTATCCGGCTCCATCGCCACTGAGAGTGCGGCCTCCATGGCGGGGTCTATCCCCCTGTCCTCGGATGGCGCAATTTGCTCCGGATTGAGGGCCGGAGTAGTTGCAGGTGTGATCTCCCAAACACTATCTGATGGCAGAGTTACGTCATGCTCATCGTGATTGTGCGGCGCACCAGACATGGGATCGAATCCGTCAAAGATCAAGTCTCCCCGGATGTCAGCAGTGTAGTTTAAGTTTCTGAACCTGACCTGATGGCCAGGGGTGTAGCTCTCGATCTGCTCCAGATGGCCAAGCGAGTTGGCCCACAAAAGCCGCCGAATACAAAGATCTATCCGGGGAGTAAAACCTCACCCTGGACCGCATCGTTACCGATGATCGAAGGAGCCATCAATCCTTACGGTGACGGCACAGTGGAACTCTCAATGAAAGCACCAATGTCGGTGTCAAAACAGGCGGATCTCGGGTAGGGGGTCCCGAACTATGTGTCTAAGGCGGATGGTAACAGGAGGCGGGGGACACGATGTTTACCCAGGTTCGGGCCCTCTTGATGGAGGTAATACCCTACGTCCTGCTTGATTGATCTTGATGATATGAGTATTACAAGAGTTGATCTACCACGAGATCGTAGAGGCTAAACCCTAAAAGCTAGCCTATGGTATGATTGTTGTTGTCCTACAGACTAAACCCTCCGGTTTATATAGACACCGGAGGGGGATAGGGTTACATAGAGTCGGTTACAAGGGAGGAGATCTACATATCCGTATTGCCAAGCTTGCCTTCCACGCCAAGGAAAGTCCCATCCGGACACGGGACGAAGTCTTCAATCTTGTATCTTCATAGTCCAACAGTCCGGCCAAAGGATATAGTCCGGCTGTCCGGAGACCCCTTAATCTAGGACTCCCTCAACCTATATTACATTTGGCCAAGGATTTGTAATTATCAATGAGTTTAACGTTGGCCTTCCACCAGAATGATCCAATCCAACTACTGCCAGGCAGTGTTCCATTACTATAATAAGACTCCCAAATTAAATTGACCCAAGTTATGGTGTGCCTATTATAGAACTTTTGAAGATTCTTAAGCAGTAGAGCTTTGTTTTAAACAAAAATGTCCAGCACTCCCAAACCTCCTTGATCCTTTGGTCTGCAAATAGTAGTCCAAGCCACCATTGTAGGTCCATTGTCTTCCAAATCTGGGCCTCTCCAGAGGGAATACCTTAAATATTTAATGACCTGAGTTTTAATTGTGACAGGTACATCCAAGCATCCCATGAAGTAAATCAGAAGGGAGTTTAATACTGATTTAACCAGCAGCAATCTACTGGCCACAGTCATGAAGGAGGACAAACCCACAAGCTTCTTTTCTAGTCTTGTTACTAGTGGAAGGCATTGCTCAACTGTAGGTTTATGAAGACCTAATGGTGCCGCCAAGTATTGAAAGGAAAGGATTATCTTTTGCATTGGAATGTGTTTATTAATATCTCTACTTTATCCTCAGCCACATTAATTGGAATGAGACTTGATTTTTTGTAGTTCACCTTAAGACCTGTGGCTTCAGCAAAAGTGTTGAGAAGAGCTTCGAGGCAGTGAAGCTATTTTGCATCTGCTTGCAATAGAACCAGTGTATCATCTGCATACTAAACTATAGGAAAATTACGGCAAGATTCCACTTGCAGAGGTGATGAAAGCAATCCTAGTTGCATAGCCCTGTTTAAGATTGACTGAAGTAGATCAGCTGCTAAAACAAAAAGGAGAGGTGGCAGTGGATATCCTTATCTAACACCTCTTAAACAGTAAAAAAATTCCTAGGCACACCACTCAACATAATAGCTGAGGAAGCAGAGGAAAACAACATTTTAATCCTTTTTATCCATCTTTCTCCAAAACCTTTTTCTTTCAAAATATCCAGTATTGCTTGGTGCTCAATGGTGTCAAAAGCCTTTTCAAAGTCAAGCTTTAGCACAATGATCTCTTCTTTGGATTTGTGGCATTGATGCAAATATTCATAGGCCCATCCCAAGCAGTTGTGGAAGGCTCTTTCTTTAAGAAAACCATATTGATTTATGTGCACCATTTTGAGAATTACTTTCTGAGCCTGTTTGCCAAAATCTTGGTGATGAGTTGGAGACAGCAGTTCAGGAGAGAAATTGGCCTATAGTCATTTGCTGTCAGAGGAGTGTTTCCTTTGGGAATAAGAGTGATGTATGAGGTATTTATACTTTCAAGAGAAAGTTGCCCAGCATGGAAATCATATATAACCTAAGTGCATCCTATTTTATATTAACATATTGTTGATGCTATGATGAAATCTTTTGAAGAAAAACTTGAGTTGGAAGTTTCTATCCCTACAAAGCTTTAATGAGTGGGAACCTACTATTAAGATTAAGATTAAAGTTTACGAGTGCCATGCTTTGTGTGATTTGGTTGCTAGTGTTTCCATGATTCCGAAAACTCTATGTGATGTGCTAGGTTTCCGTGAATTTGATGATTGTTCTTTAAATTTGCAGCTTGTGGATTCCACTATTAAAAAACCTATGGTAAGGATTAATGATGTTATTATTGCTACAAATAAGAATTATGTGCCCATAGATTTCATTGTTCTTGATATAGATTGCAATCCTACATGTCCTATTATTTTTGGTAGACCTTTTCTTAGAACGATTAGTGCAAATATTGATATGAAAGAAGGAAACAATAGATTCAATTTCCATTAAGGAAGGGCATGGAACACTTTCCAAGAAAGAAAATTAAGCTGCCATAAGAATCTGTTATGAGAGATACTTATGGATTGCATACCAAAGATGACAATACCTAGATCTATTGCAATATGCCTAGCTAGGGGCGTTAAACAATAGCGCTTGTTGGGAGGCAACCCAAATTTATTTTTGTTCTTACTTTTTTTGGTTCTTTTTTTCAATAAAATTTTCATCTTGCCTCTGGTCAGATGTATTTTTATGTTTTAATTACTTTTTGTGCCAAGTAAGACCTTTGGGATAGCTTACAGTGATAGTTGATTTGATCTTGCTGAAAAATAGAAACTTTTACGACCAGAAATATAATTTTCATTTTTCATAGGAGTGCGATAAAATACTGACTCTTTTTGTAGAAGATTAATATACAAATTGACTCTTGTGTCCTAATTTTTCAAAAAAATTGGAGTTACAGAAGTATTCGAGATTTACATATTGTTATAGACTGTTCTATTTTTGAAAGATTCTGTTTTCTATGTGTTGTTTGCTTATTTTGATGAATCTATGGGTAGTATCGGGGGATATGAACCATGGAAAAGTTGGAATACAGTAGATATTACACAAATATAAATAAATAATGAGTTCAAAACAGTACCTTAAGTGGTGATTTATTTTCTTATACTAACGGATCTCATGAGTTTCTGTTGAGTTTTGTGTTGAGAAGTTTTCATGTTTTGGGTAAAGATTTGATGGACTATGGAAAAAGGAATGGCAAGAGCCTAAACTTGGGATGCCCAAGGAACCCCAAGGTAATATTCAAGGACAACCAAGAGCCTAAGCTTGGGGATGCCCCGGAAGGCATCCCCTCTTTCGTCTTCGTCTATCGGTAAATTTACTTGAGGCTATATATTTATTCACCACATGATATGTGTTTTGCTTGGAGCGTCTTGTATGATATGAGTCTTTGATTTTTAGTTTGCCACAATCATCCTTGTTGTACACACCTTTTGAGAGGGGCACGCATGAATAGTGATTTATTAGAATACTCTATGTGCTTCACTTATATCTTTTGAGCTAGGCAATTTTGCTCTAGTGCTTCACTTATATCTTTTTAGATCACGGTCATGGCTTTATTTTATAGAAATTGTTGAACTCTCTTGCTTCACTTATATTATTTTGAGAGTCTCTTTAAATAGCATGGTAATTTGCTTTGGTTATGAATTTAGTCCTAATATAATGGGAATCCAAGAGGGATATAATAAAAACTTTCATATAAAGTGCATTGAATACTATGTGAAGTTTGATTCCTTCACTACTACAGGATGCTGCTAACGTGACACTACGATCAGAGACTGTAGCGACCCGACCTCAAACGGTCAAGTCTCTGTGCTTCAGTGTCATCCCTGGATCGGTAATGCTGACACACACACAGTACTCGAGGATTTATAACAGAGTAGCAATCACACACTTATTACATCGAATGTCTCAAAAGAGAACTTGTTACAATAAATATGGCTTAAGGTCATCTAATACGATAATAGAGGAAGGCTTGGAAGATAAAGTGAGTCCATCAACTCCAACGGCACAGCTGAGCTACACGGCAAGGACCTAACGAACCTTACTCATTGTCTAAAAAGTCTGCAACATAATACGTTGCAGCCCGAAAACGGGTCAGCACATGGAATATGCTGGCAGAATAACACAGTAGAGCAAGAACAGAATAATGCTATCACTACATGCATATTTGGCTGGTGGAAAGCTCTATGGTTATAGTTTTTGCGAAAAGCCATTTTTTTCCTACAACAAAGGAATAGATTTTATTTAACTATCATGGTAGTTGAAACATCATTGAGAAGGTTCCTCCAACTCAATCCCAATTAAGGTAGTTAACAACCCAACAATATTATTTAATAGTGATGAGATACTTAGGATACTCCAAGTACTAGATACTCAAGATGTCCATAATCGGGGACACGACTAACCATGATTAGTTTATACAATCTTCAGAGGTTTGCACACTTTTCCCCACAAGACTCGATCTCCTCCGTTGGATTTCTCGCACTACATGGTGTTTGAGAAACGGATGACCGAGACACAGTCTTTCAGAAGCATTAACTCCTTACTCCGGGCAGACCATACCAACGTACATCCCTCTACCTGCTGATCCACCTCTTCGGAAGCTTCACGCAACTTACTCAACTATGCTAGAGCCCATAATAGCTTGTGGCTGCACACGGAAGTTTCTAGCATGAAAATATCTCAATTCTCTTTGAGCCTGGGTGGCGGACCTTAGGATGATCACACGGGTACTCCGGGATATCCTAGGACAACACTGGATTCCCCAGGTGCCCAACAAACAATCCACCCAAATGTGTATTAAAGTTGCCACCTTAAGTTGAACTATTAATTAACAATCTCACATCTGTCATGGATTCACTCACCCAAACCACGTCTACGAGCATAGCATAGCAATATAAGCAATACGTAGAAGTAACTCCCAGGGTTTGAATATAACAGGCAATAGGTTCTACCTCATCAACTACTTCCCGTCCCACATGTTAATCACATCCTAATCATGCAATGTTTGAGGATTGGAACTAATGCATAAAAACTGGGTATGGAAGGAGTATGATCAATGTATTACTTGCCTTGCTGATGATCCGCAAAACCTAGGGACTCGTAGTAGCACGCTTCGCACTCCGGATGTTCTATAGCAAACAAACAATATCATACATAAGCAATCAAGCAAAGAAACACGGATAAATCTCAAATAAGAATATCTAACCAGAAATTTCAACTTAAGAACTCCGGTTTGCGAAAAGAATCAAATCAAGTGGAGCAATGAAACTCAAACTACGAAAGAAACAAGATCTGTTTACTAATCAGGACTAAAGTCAAATTTTACAGTACCAAAACCTTGTTCAAGTTGATTAATCAAAAAGAGGGTTTCGAGACGAAGATCTAGGCGCTTGAATCGCCTGATTCCGATATACGAGCGAAAAGATAAACTGAAACGAAAATCGGATCAGAAATCACGATTGAAAATAATCGCGGAAAATCTAAGAAAAGAAAACTGACGAACAGGCTAACGAACGAATGTTCGTTATCTCTAACTAACGAGTGAAAACCATTCGTTAAAACGAACGTACGGACGAACGTCCGCTATAAACTAAACCGAAAAAACCGGTGGACCGATCTGAAAAAAAACTAGGGTTTTCTAAAAATCCAAACCGGTTTTTTTTTAAAAACAAACGGCGGCTTATACCTCCAGCAAGGTTCGGCAAGGCGGGGCGGCTCCGGCGAAGCGGGGCTGCGGCGGCGAGTGGCGCGAGGCAGCGGCGGCAGGCGGCAGCGCGAGGCTAGGCTGCGGCGGCGGCTGCAAGCGGCGGCGGCGGCTGCAAGCGGCGGCGGCGGCTGCAAGCGGCGGCGGCGGTGGGGCGACTCGGGTTGGGTGGCGGGGTGGGGTGCGGGGGCGGTGTATTTAAGGAGGGGGGTGCTTGGGGGAGGGGCAAGGCGGCGCGGGGAGGAGTCCCGGCCGGACTCGGCTAGCGGCGGCGGCGCTCGCGGTCTCCAGGTCGGAGACGAGGCGCGGGGTGGTTGGGCCGGCTCGGCTGGGCTTCGGCCCAATCGGGCGCTGAGTTTTTTTGTTTTTTAAAATAATTTTGCCGGAACTTAAATAAATCCTAGAAAATAAAATAAAAATCTAAAAATGCCAAAACAAATTTTCACCATCTAAATAAAATATTTAGAACGAGATGAACATTTTCTTGGCCCTGAAATGCAATTTTGGAAAATGTGCAATTTTTCTAATGCGAATAAAATAACAATAAAATCCGAATAAAATCAAATGCTTGATTTTAATATTTTTCCTCCAATATTTCAATTATTTTGGAGAAGTCATTTTATCTCCTCTCATATATTTTAATATGAAATATTTTTGGAGAGAAAAATAATTAAAACCAAAATCCTCGTTTCAATATTTGATAGAATTCAAATATGGAAACAAAGAAATCCCCAACTCTCTCCGAGGGTCCTTGAGTTGCTTAGGTTTTCGAGGATCGAGAAACGAAATGCAATAAAATATGATATGCATGAATGATCTATGTATAACATTCCAAATTGAAAATTTGGGATGTTACAAACCTACCCCCTTAAGATGAATCTCTCCCTCGAGATTCGGGTTGTCTAGAAAATAGGTGTGGGTGGTCTTTGCGAAGATCATCCTCTCATTCCCAGGTGGCTTCGTCCTCGGTATGGTGGCTCCACTGAACTTTGCAAAACTTGATAACCTTGCTGCGGGTGACTCGGCTGGCAAATTCAAGAATCCTGAATGGCTTTTCCTCATAGGTCAAATCACTGTCCAACTGAATCGCCTCCAAGGGTACGGTATCTCTTAATGGTATATCGGCCATCTCAGCATGACACTTCTTCAGCTGTGAAAAATGAAATACATCATGAACTCCTGACAATCCTTCAGGCAACTCCAACTTGTAGGCAACTTCTCCCATACGTTCCAAAACACGATACGGTCCTACAAATCTCGGGGCTAATTTTCCCTTAACTCCAAAACGTTTCACTCCTCGCAAGGGTGATACTCGTAGATATGCTCTATCTCCAATTTCATAGGTTACCTCTTTGCGTTTCGAATCTGCATAACTCTTTTGCCTGGACTGAGCTACCTTCAGTCTATCTCGGATCAGCTTAACTTTCTCCTCACACTCTTTAATCAAATCTGGTCCAAACAACTGTCGGTTTCCGACTTCATCCCACATCAACGGTGTTCTGCACCTTCATCCATACAGGGCTTCGAACGGTGCCATCTTCAAACTGGCTTGGTAGCTATTGTTGTATGAGAACTCCGTGTAGGGTAAATTGTCATCCCAACTAGATCCATAATCTAGCGCACAGGCCCTCAACATATCCTCCAGAATCTGGTTGACTCTCTCGGTCTGTCCATCTGTCAGCGGGTGGAATGTTGTACTGAACTCCAACCTTGTCCCCAAAGTTTGGTGCAGCTGATGCCAAAACTTTGAAGTGAACTGTGTTCCTCTATCTGATACGATTGTCCTCAGAACTCCATGCAGACATACGATCCTGGTCATATATATCTTGGCCAACTTTGCACTTGTATAGGTGGTTTTCACTAGGATAAAGTGAGCTACTTTGGTCAATCGATCCACTACTACCCATATAGAATCATATCCTGATTTGGTCCTGGGCAATCCGGTGATGAAATCCATGCCAAGTTTATCCCACTTCCATTCGGGTATCGGCACAGGCTGTAACAATCCTACTGGCTTTTGATGCTCAGCCTTCACTCTCTGACATACATCACATACGGCTACATACTCGGCAATATCCTTCTTCATACCAGTCCACCAGAAACGTTCCTTCAAATCCAAATACATCTTGGTGTTTCCGGGGTGTATCGAGTATGGTGAGTCATGAGCCTCCTGAAGTATTAACTTCCTGATCTCTGTGTTATTGGGCACATAAACACGATCTTCAAACCATAAGGTGTCGTGCTCATCCTCACGAAAACCTTTGGCCTTTCCTTCGCTCATTCTCTCTTTTATCTCGGCAATCTCTTTGTCATCCTTCTGAGCTTCTCGAATCTTTCCTAACAATGTAAACTGAACCTCCATTGTTGCAACCAAACCTCTAGGAACAATCTCCAATCGAAGTTCCCTGAGATCCTCTGCTAACTCCTTTGGCAATCCCGTGCTTACTAGGGTGTTGGCATAACTCTTCCGACTCAAAGCGTCTGCTACGACATTGGCCTTGCCTGGATGATAGTGAAGCTTCATGTCATAATCCTTTATAAGCTCCAACCATCTCCTCTGCCTAAGGTTCAGCTCCTTCTGTGTGAAAATGTACTTCAAACTCTTATGATCCCTGTACACATCACAACGATTTCCAGTAAGGTAATGTCTCCAGGTCTTCAACACATGCACTACGGCTGCCAACTCCAAATCATGCGTGGCATAATTCAATTCATGCGGTTTTATTTGTCATGAGGCATACGAAACAACTCTTCCGTCCTGCATAAGCACACTTCCAAGTCCTAGGCAAGAAGCGTCGCAATACACTTGGAAATCCTTGCATATATCCGGCAGATTCAGCACTGGGGCTGTAGTCAAACATTTCTTTAACTCCTGAAAACTCGTCTCACATTCTTCCGTCCATTTAAACTTCGTATCCTTTTTCAATAACTCCATCATTGGCTTTGCAATCTTGGAAAAAATCTCAACGAATCTCCGATAGTATCCCGTGAGTCCAAGAAAACTACGGATCTCGCTAACTGAAGTGGGTGCCAACCATTCAGTGACTGACTGAACTTTGGTGGGATCTACTGCTATACCTTCTCCTGATATAACGTGTCCAAGGAATCCAACTTCCTTCAGCCAAAACTCGCATTTGCTGAACTTGGCATACAACTGATGTTCCCTGAATTTCTCGAGAACTAAACGCAAATGCTCTTTGTGCGCCTCCTCATTCTTCGAGTATACCATTATATCATCAATGAACACCACAACAAACTTATCCAAATATTCCATGAACACTTTGTTCACCATGCTCATGAAGTAGGCAGGGGCGTTAGTCAGTCCAAACGACATGACCATATATTCATACAACCCGTACCGTGTGGTGAATGCTGTCTTCGGTATGTCCTTCTCTCGTATCTTCAGCTGGTGATATCCAAATTGCAGATCGAACTTTGAAAACACCTTGGCTCCTTGCAGCTGGTCAAACAAATCATTGATCATCGGCAGTGGGTATTTGTTCTTGATCATCACCTCATTTAACGCATGATAATCAACAACCATTCTTAGAGACTTATCCTTCTTCTCAACCAAAAGTACTGGGGCTCCCCATGGTGATGAACTCCGTTGAATGTAACCTTTCTCCAATAACTCCTTGATCTGTTTCTTAATCTCCTCCAGATCATTTTCGGGCATCCGATATGGTCTCTTTGATATTGGCCCGGTGCCTGGCAACAGTTCTATCAAAAACTCGATGTCTCGATCCGGTGGCATGCCTGGTAACTCCTCTGGAAAAACATCCGGGTAATCCTTCACTACAGGCACTTCCTCCTGAACAACTCCTGTGAGGGTATTCACTTGGCTACTCCTTGGCGCATGCCTAGATACATACTTAATCCTTTTTCCCTCAGGGGTGGTGAGAAAAATTGACTTACTAACACAGTCAATGCTTCCTCCATACTTTGACATCCAGTCCATGCCTAATATCACATCTAATCCTTGTGACTCCAAGATTATTAGGTCGGACGGAAAAACATGGCTACCAATGGTTAAGGGTATCTGGTCGCACCATCGACTAGCCATATACTCTGCTCCAGGTGAACTCACTAACAGAGGGGTCCTAAGGGTTTGGGTTGGTAGTTTAAACTTATCCACGAATTCCCTTGATATGTATGAATGTGATGCACCAGTATCAAAAATAACAATGGCGGTAAAAGACTTAACCAAAAACTTACCAATAACCGTGTCTGGCTGCTCTTCAACCTCCTCCACATTAACATGGTTCACTTGTCCTTTGTTGAATGGATTGGGCTTCTTTCTAGCGCTCCCATTGCCGTTTCCATTCTTCGCTTTAGGGCACTCCGTGGCATAGTGTCCAGTCTTCCCGCACTTGAAACAAGTAACGTGGCTTAGGTCTCTCTTGGCGGGTGTGGTTGGATTGGAACGGTTCTGATTGTTGCTTGCTCCATTTCCATTCCCATTCCTTGGGCCAGTATGATTATGGGTACTTCCTCCATTGTGGGCGTGGCCTCCATGGTTATGAACAAGTCCTCCCGAGTTCGGGGTTAGGCGAGGCTTCTGCTGAGCTCCTGAATTGTACCTTCCTTGTCCATACTTCCTCTTACGGCTCTCAATCTGTTGTTGCTTCCCTTCAATCATAAGAGCCTTATCTACCAACTCCTGGTAGTTGTTGAATGTTGCCACCATCAACTACATGCTCATCTCATCATTCAGCCCTTCCATAAACTTCTCCTGCTTTGCGGCATCTGTGGCCACATCGTTAGGGGCATAGCGAGATAACTTGCTAAACTCATCCGCGTACTGAGCCACAGTACGGTTCCCCTGGCGTAAGTTGAGAAACTCACGCTTCTTCATACTCATAGCTCCAGTTGAGACATGGGATGTACGGAAAGCTTGCTGAAACTGGTCCCATGTAATAGTGGCTATAGGGTATGTGACAGTGTAATTCTCCCACCATGAGGCTGCTGGTCCATCCAACTGATGTGCGGCAAAACGCACCTTCTCAGCATCTGTACATCCTGTAGTGGTTAACTCCCTTCCAATCCTGCGGAGCCAATCATCTGCCACTATCGGCTCGGTGCTACTGGAAAACACCGGCGGCTGCAACCTCAGAAAGCGGGCTAAGTTGTCAACTGGTGGTGGTGGCGGTGGGTTGTTGTTGTTGTTGCCTTGGTTCTGAACTAACAACTGCATGAGGGTATTCTGCTGCTAGATCAACTGAGTGAGCTCCGGTGGGAAAGTAAATCCGGGGTCATGTCTCGAAGGCATCTGATGGGTTTAGAGGGGAGAGATTACAATAGAAGGAGGTCTAATGAGAAAAACACTACCCATATGCACATGAGACAAACACAATCATTTGACTCAATCAATCAAGCAAGGGCATACAATCGATCTAACTATCGTTACAAAAGTGATCGGACTATACTATATATATGGTGGAATACTACTACTGATGTGGTGGTCTACTAAAAATATTCCTCGGTTGAAGACTCCATGATGTCTGCTCCAACTTCGTCTTCATAGTCATCATCGCTATCGTCGGGGTCCGTGTCGGTGTCGTCGATGATGATGTAGTCCTCCAAGCGAATCTCCTTGGGTTCTTCGTCTTCTCCTCCTGGTGCGGGGTCTCCCATGAATACTCCTAGCTTCCTTTCCAGATCGTCATTTTTCTCCACTAGTATGACGATTTCCTCCTCAGAATCTTCATGTGTAGCCTTAAGTTCTTCCTCCAGTACCGTGATCCTGGTCATTGCCTTCTTCAGATCTATCATTCCTGCGCACATATGGTTCTCCTCACGACGAATGTGCTGGTTTAACTCCTGAATGAAAGCTGCAATTGATATATCCTTCTTGGTACTGATCATCTCCCATTGCTCGTCTCGGCGCCCACAAATCTGATAGATAGTATCCTTAAGCTCCTTATGATAAACTTCTCCAATGCGTCCCATGGTGATGTGAGCTGCCATACTCTTTCCTAGACTCCAGGTTGGTGCATCGAAGGAAAACTCTATGGGCTTAGTGACTGGTGTAAATGTCCTTCCTGGAACTTGAACATGAATCATCCATCGCTCCTCTTCTGGTAAAGTGGCGTTGTAAATCCCGGTGAAGCTTGGTATTCCAATGTTCAGGTACCTAGTGACTTCCTTCAAGTTTCATCCAAAGGGTGCTTCTTCGTCCGGTTGTGCAAACTTGTTCCTTGCGTCTGCCATCCTAAAGAATAGAAAATGGAGAGGAGTCAGAAGAGAGAAGATAATAGTGATCTAGGGCTTTAGCTTAGTGGTTGTGTCCTACACTCAGTGTGTGCTCTGATACCATCTTGTAGCGACCCGACCTCAAACGGTCAAGTCTTTGTGCTTCAGTGTCATCCCTGGATTAGTAATGCTGACACACACAGTACTCGAGGATTTATAACAGAGTAGCAATCACACACTTATTACATCGAATGTCTCAAAAGAGAACTTATTACAATAAATATGGCTTAAGGTCATCTAATACGATAACAGCGGAAAGCTTGCAAGATAAAGTGAGTCCATCAACTCCAACGACGTAGCTGAGCTGCACGGCAACAACCTAACGAACCTTACTCCTCTTATGAAAAGTCTACAACATAATACGTTGCAGCCTGAAAACGGGTCAGCACATGGAATATGCTAGCAGAATAACACAGTAGAGCAAGAACAGAATAATGCTATCACTACATGCATATTTGGCTGGTGGAAAGCTATATGGTTATAGTTTTTGCGAAAAGCCAATTTTTTCCTACAACAAAGGAATAGATTTTATTTAACTATCATGGTAGTTGAAACATCATTGAGAAGGTTCCTCCAACTCAATCCCAATTAAGGTAGTGAACAACCCAACAATATTATTTAATAGTGATGAGATACTTAGGATACTCCAAGTACTAGATACTCAAGATGTCCATAACCGGGGACACGGCTAACCATGATTAGTTTATACAATCTGCAGAGGTTCATGCACTTTTCCCCACAAAACTCGATCTCCTCCGTTGGATTTCTCGCACTACATGGTGTTTGAGAAACGGATGACCGAGACACAGTTTTTCAGAAGCATTAACTCCTTACTCCAGGAAGACCATACCAACCTACATCCCTGTACCTGCTGATCCACCTCTTCGGAAGCTTCACGCAACTTACTCAACTATGCTAGAGCCCATAATAGTTTGTGGCTGCACACGGAAGTTTCTAGCATGAAAATATCTCAGTTCTCTTTGAGCCTGGGTGGCGGACCTTAGGATGATCACACGGGTACTTCGGGATATCCTAGGACAACACTGGATTCCCCAGGTGCCCAACAAACAATCCACCCAGATGTGTATTAAAGTTGCCACCTTAAGTTGAACCATTAATTAACAATCTCACATCTGTCATGGATTCACTCACCCAAACCACGTCTACGAGCATAACATAGCAATATAAGCAATACGTAGAAGTAACTCCCAGGGTTTGAATATAACAGGGCAATAGGTTCTACCTCATCAACTAGTTCCCGTCCCACATGTTAATCACATCCTAATCATGCAATGTTTTAGGATTGGAACTAATGCATAAAAACTTGGTATGCAAGGAGTATGATCAATGTGTTACTTGCCTTGCTGACGATCCACAAAACCTAGGGACTCGTAGTAGCACGCTTCACACTCCGGATGTTCTATCGCAAACAAACAATAGCATACATAAGCAATCAAGCAAGGGAACACGGGTAAATCTCAAATAAGAAGATCTAACCAGAAAGTTCAACTTAAGAACTCCGGTTTGCAAAAAGAATCAAATCAAGCGGAGCAATGAAACTCAAGCTGCGAAAGAAACAAGATCCGTTTACTAATCTGGACTAAAGTCAAATTTTACAGTACCAAAATGTTGTTCAAGTTGATTAAATAGAAAGAGGGTTTCGAGACGAAGATCTAGGCACTTGAATCACCTAATTCCGATAAATGGGCGAAAAGATAAACTGAAACGAAAATCAGATCAGAAATCACGATTGAAAATAATCGCGGAAAATCCGAGAAAAGAAAACTGACGAACAGGCTAACGAATGAACGTTTATTGTCTGTAACTAACGAGCGAAAACCGTTCGTTAAAACGAATGTACGCTATAAACTAAACCGAGAAAACCGTTGAACCGATCTGGAAAAAAAACGAACCTAGGGTTTTCTAAAAAACAAAAAACAAACGGCGGCTTATACCTCCTGCGAGGTCCGGCCAGGCGAGGCGGCTCCAGCGAAGCGGGGCAGCGGCGGCGGGTGCCGCGGGGCAGCGCGGCGCTGCGGCGGCAGGCGGCGGCTGCAAGCGGCGGCGGTGGCGGTGCAGTCTAGACGGCGGGGCGGCTCGGGTTGGGTGGCGGGGTGGGGTGTGGGGGCGGTGTATTTACGGAGGGGGTTCTTGGGGGAGGGGCAAGGCGGCGCGGGGAGGAGTCCCGGCCGGACTCGGCTAGCGGCGGTGGTGCTCGCGGTCTCCAGGTCGGAGACGAGGCGCGGGGCAGTTGGGCCGGCTCGGCTGGGCTTCGGCCAAGTCGGGCGCTGAGTTTTTTTCTTTTTTTAAAAATAATTTCGCTGAAACTTAAATAAGTCCTAGAAAATAAAATAAAAATCTAAAAATGCCAAAACAAATTTTCATTGTCTAAATAAAATATTTAGAACGAGGTGAACATTTTCTTGGCCCTAAAATGCAATTTAGAAAAACATGCAATTTTTCTAATGCGAATAAAATAGCAATAAAATCTGAATAAAATCAAACATTTGATTTTTTTATTTTTCCTCCAAAATTTCAATTATTTTGGAGAAGTCATTTTATCTCCTCTCATATATTATAATATGAAATATTTTTGGAGAGAAAAATAATTAAAACCAAAATCCTCGTTTCAATATTTGATAGAATTCAAATATGGAAACAAAGAATTCAAAATGCAATAAAATATGATATGCATGAATGATCTATGTATAACATTCCAAATTGAAAATTTGGGATGTTGCAGAGACCCTTTGACGAAAATGTGTGCGAGGCAATAATCGCAAATGGTGGTGTAAAAGAACCATCAAAAAAGGTGCAAAACGTTTGCGGTGGCTGAGCCATCAAACACGGTTTAGATTTTAGTTGCGTGTGTGATCCAGGGCATACGGTTCAGTCCAATGAATTGTTTGCGATGAGGCGGAACAAAAGAAATGGGAAGCCTGATGAAGGCGTGTGCGATATAGAGCATACGGTTCACTCGGATGAACTGTTTGTGATTAGGCAACACAAAAGAAACGACCAGACAGATCAAGGTGTGTGTGATTGAGGGCATACGCTTCAGAAGGATTAACTGTTTGTGATTAGGCAACAGAACAGAAACGGGTCAGCCAGATCAAAGTGTCTGCGATTGATGGCATACACTTCGCATGGATGAACTATTTTTGATTAGCCACAACAAACTAAAACAGTTAGATAGATCAACATGTGTGCGCTAGACGGGCGCACACATTCTAATTAAAAGAAGCGTGTGTGATGGTAATAACGAGCATGCACGGTTGTTAGAACAAGACGTGTGCTGACATTGCCTATTGTAGTGCACCCTATGGTGCAAACGCCACGTACACGGCCGAGAAGGCGTACGTGCCCACGTTATGCCTTTCGAGAATAGTGTCGTACTTATAACCGTCAGTACATTTTGAGCATACGTCCCGTCACATTCCAAATTGCAAACATGTTCACACCGATCAAAACCTAAACGGTTTCCCACTTAGGAGTGTATTACTACGCGGTTATAAATACTACTACTCCAAGATGACTGCACATTCCTCCTGAACTCCTCATCCACAAAAGGTAAAAAACAAACAAGTCATTCATCATCATTCCCTTGCATCCGCCATGGCTAGCGTGAGTTTTGGGTCAAGAGATTGCCACCAGGGAGAGGCGAGCCTGGAAGTGGAAGCACGAGAGATATCTCGCCTCGCCGCAAAAGCAGCCAACATGTCCCACCGCACGGCCAGCAGCAGAGAGGTCCTGCCGCGCCGCCGAAGCAGCACGGAGGTCCCGCCACACCGTCAATGCAGCAGAGTGGTCCGGTCGCGCCCCGAAAGCAGAAGAGATGTCCCGCCACGCCGCGAATGCAGCAGAGATGTCCTCCCACGCTGTAGCGGCCTGGGAAAGTGTCTCGCGGGCAGGCGAGGACTCTTACTGGCGCATGCGTGCCCTCGTCCTTAGGCAGATGGATCAGATCTCCAGGTGGGCGAGGTTGCAGGATGACCTGAAAGCCTCATTTGAACAGTCTGCCGACGTCATCCGACAACTAAATGAGGGCAATGTGAAGCTCTGGGCCGAGCGCGACCTGCTAAGGGCGAAGATCGTCGGAAGTGCGGAGCAGCAGGAGCAAACCACTGCCTTATTGAAGAGGACCGGGTCATCGTCGAGAAACTTATGGACGAGAATGCCATGCTGTGCATCGAGCGCACAAGGCTGGTGGAGGAATCCGTGGATGCTCTCAAGCAACATCTAGAGGACAAGAAAGAGCTCGTCGCCGCTTGCCACGGAGACTAGTTCCCGCGGCCTGCAGCAACGCATCAAGAAAGTAGAGATCAGTGAGCCAGATCGTTGTCTTCCTTCTTCTTTTGCCCTTGTGTATTTTGGGCATTGCCACTTGTGGCTTTTTTTAATTATGTTTCTGAATATGTAAGACAATTATTATCCACTGTCATCGTCCTTATATTCATCATGCTTGCTATAAGTCGCAGTCGATGCTATATAGGTCCGTCGGATCTTACATCAAGATCCGTGCAAAACTTTCTTTTTAGATTTTCATTTTTCTCTCTTAAATCTCAATCCAGTGAGACATATAGCCACGTCGTAGAACAGGTGCTCGGGCACCATTAATGGAGACGTTGGAAGGGAGGTGCGCGGCTGGTAGCGGTCAAAGGGCTCTCCTCCCGATGAGCATGTGCGGGGGTCTAATCACACGCCTCCAGTACTCAAATAGCTACCCCGCATGGCACCTCCTAGCCAATAAAAAAAGGGGACGCGTGGCCGCACATAATTGGTAAGTAGAATGCCCACGGTTTCAATAATACTTGTGTTTCTAATTTGTAACGTGGCAGCACTTATTCCAAAATGACTTTGTTGATCGTTAATGTGTGCGCCTTCGCAAATCGGACAGAAAAATTACCACAGCATGTTGGTGCCATGTCATGACACCATGCCAAGTTTCATGATTTTCAGGCGTGTTTTGGATTTACAGGAATTAAAAAAACAAGTTTCTCAATCTTTCCGGCCGAGCCACGACGCCCAGATGTTTGAATTTCACTCCCAACTCTTGCATGGGACCTAGAAATTCACCCAAGGACACACATGTGATTTTTCAAGCAACTTTGGTGCACTGGAGCATGTGCTTGTAGTTCAAATTTGAATTGTGAACATTAAATGTGTAGAAACTCCATTAATGTATAAAAAAGGCCAAACGAACCCGGAATAATTTCAAAATTTAGCACGGTACTTCTATTTGGTCTAATCTACCTATGTAAAAAATTAAGGTGGGAGAAGCCAGTGTACATATGTCATTTCGCACACAGTGGTGACACGTTCCCTCTCGGAACCATCAGACTTCTTCACGGAAGCTCCGGTTTGCAAGAAGCTTACACCAAAGCTTGTCCCAATTCGGCCAAAAAAATTAATGCAGCATGTTGGTGCCATGTCATGACACCATGCCAAGTTTCATGATTTTCAGGCGTGTTTTGGATTTACAGGAATTAAAAAACCAAGTTTCTCAATCTTTTCGGCCGAGCCATGACGCCCAAATGTTTGAATTTCACTCCCATCTCTTGCATGGGACCTAGAAATTCACCCAAGGAAACACATGTGATTTTTCAAACAACTTTGGTGCACTTGAGAATGTGCTTGTAGTTCAAATTTGAATTATGCACATTAAATGCGCAGAAACTCAATTAATGTATAAAAAGGCCAAATGAACCCGGAATAATTCCAAAATTTAGCATGATACTTCTATTTGGTCTAATCTTCCTGTGTAAAAAATTAAGGCGGGAGAAGGCAGTGTACGTATGTCGTTTCTCACATGGAGGTGACACGTTCCCTCTCAGAACCACGAGCCTTCTTGAGTGAAGCTCCAGTTTGCAAGAAGCTTACACGAAAGCTTGTCCCAATTCGGCCAAAAAAATTACCGCAACATGTTGGTGCCATGTCATGACCATGCCAAGTTTCATGATTTTCAGGCATGTTTTGGATTTACATGAATTAAAAAACCAAGTTTCTCAATCTTTCTGGTCGAGCCACGACGCCCAGTTATTGAATTTCACTCTCATCTCTTGCATGGGACCTAGAAATTCACCCAAGGACACACATGTGATTTTTCAAACAACTTTGGTGCACTGGAGCCTATGCTTGTAGTTCAAATTTGAATTATGCACATTAAATGCATAGAAACTCAATTAATGTATAAAAAAGGCCAAATGAACCAAGAATAATTCCAAAATTTAGCACGATACTTCCATTTGGTCTAATCTGCCTGTGTAAAAAAATTAAGGCGGGAGAAGGCAGTGTACGTATGTCGTTTCGCACATGGAGGTGACATGTTCCCTCTCGAAACCACGAGCCTTCTTGAGGGAAGCTCCGGTTTGCAAGAAGCTTACACCAAAGCTTTTCCCAATTCAGCCAAAAAAATTACCACAGTATGTTGGTGCCATGTCATGACACCATGCCAAGTTTCATGATTTTCAGGCGTGTTCTGGATTTACAGGAATTAAAAAACTATGTTTCTCAATCTTTCCAGTCGAGCCACGACGCCCAGATATTTGAATTTCACTCCCATCTCTTGCATGGGACCTAGAAATTCATCCAAGGACACACATGTGATTTTTCAAACAACTTTGGTGCAGTGGAGCTTGTGCGTGTAGTTCAAATTTGAATTATGCACATTAAATGCGCAGAAACTCAATTAATGTATAAAAAAGGCCAAACGAACTCGGAATAATTCCAAAATTTAGCACGGTACTTCTATTTAGTCTAATAAGCCAGTGTACAAAAATTAATGTGGGAGGAGGCAGTGTACGTATGTCGTTTCGCACATGGAGGTGACACGTTCCCTCTCGGAACCACGAGCCTTCTTGAGGGAAGCTCCGGTTTGCAAGAAGCTTACACCAAAGCTTGTCCCAATTCGGCCAAAAAAATTACTGTAGCATGTTGGTGCCATGTCATGACACCATGCCAAGTTTCATGATTTTCAAGCATATTTTGGATTTACAGTAATTAAAAAACCAAATTTCTCAATCTTTCCGGCCAAGCCACGACGCCCAGATGTTTGAATTTCACTCCCATCTCTTGCATGGGACCTAGAAATTCAACCAAGGATACACATGTGATTTTTCAAACAACTTTGGTGCACTGGAGCATGTGCTTGTAGTTCAAATTTGAATTATGCACATTAAATGCCCAGAAACTAAATTAATGTATAAAAAAGGCCAAACGAACACGGAATAATTCCAAATTTTAGCACGGTACTTCTATTTCATCTAATCTGCCAGTGTACAAAAATTAAGGCGGGAGAAGGCAGTGTACATATGTTGTTTCGCACACGGAGGTGACACGCTCCCTCTTGGAACCAAGAGCCTTCTTGAGGGAAGCTCCGGTTTGCAAGAAGCTTATACCAAAGCTTGTCCCAATTCGGTCAAAAAAATTACTGTAGCATGTTGTGCAATGTCATGACACCATGCCAAGTTTCATGATTTTCAGACGTGTTTTCAATTTACAGGAATTAAAAACCAAGTTTCTCAATCATTCCGGCCGAGCCACGACACCTAGATGTTTGAATTTTATTCCCATTTCTTCCATGGGACCTATAAATTCACCCATAGACACACATGTGATTTTTCTGCAAACTTTGGTGCATTGGAGCATGTGCTTGCAGTTCAAATTTGAATTATGCACATTAAATGCCGAGAAACTCAATTAATGCATAAAATGCTAAACTAATCCGGAATAATTCCAAATTTAAACACGACACTCATGTACTAGTTGCATGTTCATTGTACGTAAATGTTATAGCAATTCAAACACCATCCTTTCCCTCCGTAACACCATTTTGTCTTTCAAAACATAATGAAAAAATCAAGTATACCACAAACAGTTTACTAGAAATAATTGTGTGGGATGCGATATAAAATATCTTGGCACACCATCTTGTCTGGCTTACGCAGGAAGCTTCGTCGTCTACAGTCCACCACCCCCGCTTGAACCACACTTGCGCGCCAGTTTCTCGCGGCACTAAGCGACATTTTTTGGCCACCGCGGAAATATCTATCTCCCCGCCCCCTCCCTCGTACCAAAAGCCACATTTCCACTGTTCCTCCTTGCTTTCCAATTTCAAACCTTCACTGTTGCTTACTGGCAGCTCAGCCTCCTCGCCGGCGACCCTTCTTCTTGCAGCGCCGCCTCCTCGCCGGCTACCCTTCTTCTTGCAGCGCCGCCTCCTCGCCGGCGACCCTTCTTCTTGTAGCGCCGTCTCCTCGCCGGTGACCCTTCTTCTTGCTGCGCGGCCTCCTCGCCGCCGACCCTTCTTCTTCCTGCGCGGCCTCATCGATATGGTCAGGTAATCCACACCCCACCCACACCATCCTCCTCCTTTCCCGTCCCACATGCCCCGACCGATGGAGCGACACCTTGCATCGAAATCACTGCCCCCCTCCTCCAATTAAGCGCCGCCCACAACCATTTTACATGCAGTATAACATGGAGCTGAGTAGCATGCGGTCGCATGCGCGAACGAGGTTGCTATGGCTGCCATGCGTGTCGACCGCCAGATCTTGGAGGAGCACCTCATCTTCGAGGCCACCGTCGACACCGCCATGCGGTTTTCTCTACTTTAAAATACAGTTCGTGATGTTTTCTCGAGGCCACTGCCAGTGCCTTCTAGTGATTTGTCCTCTGTAATGTTAATATGCAATCTGATGTTCACTTAACAGTTTGGTCCTCTGAAATGTAATGTTCAGTTAACACTTTGGTCCAACAATTGCTACATTTCATAGTACTGTTCTCAAGCATTCTTTGTTTCGTTAACTATCTTATGTTCTAGTACATGTTTCTATTCTGCAATGTCGTGCTCAGTTAATTATTTTGGTTCATTTGGTCTGTTGTACATTTAACTGTTTGGTTCAGTTCTGTGATTTAATTTTCATTTGTTGTGGGTACAATTTTGTATTGTTATGCATGTGACACCAATCGAATTTGGTTGTACTCAATACATATTCTACTGATAGTATGGCGACTCTTAGTTAACCTCATCAAGATCTTCCTTATGTGTGTTGTAGGGAAACAATGGGAGACACTATGGTTTACCATCGAGGTTTGTTCAAGCAAGGTCCTTTGGCTAATAGCACATTATTGTGCAGTTGTAGGAATCATTCTAATATTTAGGTTTCTTACAATTTGGTCTTGCACATGTAGGTCCTGCTGTCAGAGGCTTAGACCCACTGTTCAACCCATTTTGCATATGGGGGAATGAGATGTCCATGAATATCAGTCAAGTCAAGAAACTCAGAAAGCTTGTTAGGATGAAGAAACTTGCAACGAATAACAGCAAGATCTTTGTTTGCACAATGAAGAAGACATCAGTCAACTATAGGATGGTACCAACTCTTTTACCTTGTTTTTACCCCTTGTGCCATTTTGAAATTTACAACAGCGATTTATGCATAGCTTTGTTTTCAGTACTTTCCAAAGCAGTTCACCGATGATTACCTCTCAAACCACCTGCATGGTCAAGACGCGAGGAAGGTATTCATTCAACACCCACGGTACAATATTGAAGTCTTGCTGAAGAGAACGAAGGTTGGGCAGGCAATTATCCATAGCCACTGGCCTAAAGTTCCAAGGACATTCAACATCACTGAAGGCTCAATATTTGCCTTCCGCTTCTGTAGTTTCCCAGATGAGATTCATCTGTCTATTTACCGTGTATGATGCTACTTTCCAAAGGTTTTTTATGCTGCATGTGAAACTTGGTGTTGTTGTGTAATGGCGTAACTGAGTGCGGAAGCTATCTGATGTAATTCGATTATGAAATCCTGGTTGCTTTTATACGGATATGAAATATCTAGTGTGTTTTATAAGAAATATATGTTTGATTAGTACATGGATTGTCAATAATGGGCTAATTACCCTGCTTATTGGGGTTTTCTATTGCAGACGGTTACTCAGATAGCACCGTGGGCAATGAACTCAAACAACCCGCACGGTTTCTAGAATGTAGGCGTGTTCGATCAACTAACAATCACACACGGCTACCTACGGAAATGTGCGAACTGTTTGCGTTAGGCCACCTTGCACAAACTTTCCACACAAAGAACTGTGTGTGATATACATACGAACGGAAATGATTCACTGTGTGGGATGTACATACCTACGGAAATGATTTTCTCGGATTACCTTGTGGGAAGTACATATCTACAGAAATGATTGGGTTTCGATGCCTCGCCCGATCGCACTCGGCCCCAGCCTGGGTCCCGGGAGGGCCTATCCCCGACGATTTCTGGGTCGTGTGGGAAGGACACCCTATCGCACACACTCACTTGGCGACGGTTCCAAATGCCGTCGCGGAAAGGGGTTAAAAACCGTTTGTTTAGCACATCAATGTACCAGCGCTTATGATTGTTTTGAGATATGAAGATGGTAATATTAAAGTCATGCTAGTGAGTAATTGTGGATTGGTACAAATACTTGTGTTAAAGTTTGTGATTGCCGTAGCATGCATGAATGGTGAGCCATTATGTGATGAAGTCGGCGCATGATTTATTTATTGATTGTCTTCCTTATGAGTGGAGGTCGGGGACAAGCGATGTTCTTTTCATGCCAATCTATACCCCTAGGAGCATGCGTCTATTATTTCATTTCAATAACTAATATTTTTTTAATAAGTATGTGAGTTCTTTATGACTAATGTTGAGTCCATGGATTATACGCAGTCTCACCCTTCCACCATTGCTAGTCTCTCTAGTACCGCGCAACTTCCGCTGGTGCATTAAACCCACCATCACCTTCCTCAAAACAGCCATGATACCTACCTATTATGGTATTTCCATAGCCATTCTGTTCCACTATTTCATTTATTATGACACGCTTCATCATTCTCATATTACTTTGCATGATCATGTAGTTGGCATCGTATTTGTGGCAAAGCCACCTTTCATATTTTTTACATGTCACTCTTGATTGATTGCACATCCCGGTACACCGCTGGAGGCATTCATATAGAGTCCTATTTTTTTCTAGTATCGAGTTGTAAGTAAATAAAAGTGTGATGATCTTCATTTTAGAGCATTGTCCCATGTGAGGAAAGGATGAAGGAAGCTATGATTCCCTCACAAGTTGGGATGAGTCTCCGGACTTCATAAAAAATAAAAGAGGCCAAAGAATCCCACCAAAAAATGATAGAAAAGAGAGAAGGGGCAATGTTACTATCCTTTTTCCACACTTGTGCTTCAAAGTAGCACCATGATCTTCATGATAGAGAGTCTCCAATGTTGTCACTTCCATCTACTAGTGGAAATTTTTCATTGTAGAACTTGGCTTATATATTCCAATTATGGGCTTCCTCAAAGTGTCGTAGGTCTTCATGAGCAAGCGAGTTGGATGCACACCCACTTAGTTTCTTTTTGAGCTTTCATACACTAATAGCTCTAGTGTATCCGTTGCATGGCAATCCCTACTCACTCACATTGATATCTATTGATGGGCATCTCCATCCATTGATGCGCCTAGTTAATGTGAGACTATCTCCTTTTTGTCTTCCCCACAAGCACCATATTCTATTCCACCTATAGTGCTAAATCCATGACTCACGCTCATGTATTGTGTGAAAGTTGAAAAAGTTTGAGAACATCAAAAGTAAGAAACAATTGATTGGCATGTCATCAGGGTTGTGCATGATTTAATACTTTGTGTGATGAAGATGGAGCATAGCCAGATAATATGATTTTGTAGGGATAACTTTCTTTGGCCATGTTATTTTGAGAAGACATGATTTCTTTTTTAGTATGCTTGAAGTATTATTATTTTTATGTCAATATGAAACTTTTTTTTTGAATCTAATGGATCTGAATATTCATGCCACAATAAAGAAAATTACATGGATAAATATGTTAGGTAGCATTACACATCAAAAATTCTGTATTTATCATTTACCTACTCGAGGACGAGCAGGAATTACACTTGGGGATGCTTGATACGTCTCCAACGTATCTATAATTTTTTATTGTTCCATGCTATTATATTATCTATTTTGGATGTTGTATATGCATTATTATGATATTTACTATTATCTTTGGGACTAACTTATTAACCTAGAGCCAAGTGCCACTTTCTGTTTTTTCCTTATTTTTGAGTTTCGTAGAAGAGGAATATCAAACGGAGTCCAAACGGAATAAAACTTCACGATGATTTTTCTTGGACCAGAAGACACCCAGGGGACTTGGAGTCCAAGTCAGAAGAGCCGCGAGGCGGCAGCAAGGGTGGAGGGTGCGCCCTAGGGGGCACCCCTACCTTGTAGGCCCCTCGGGACTCATCTGACCTAGCCCTTCGTCCTATATATTCACATATATTCCAAAACCCTTCAGGGGAGCCACGAAACCACTTTTCCACCACCGCAACCTTCTGTACCCATGACATCCCATCTTGGGGCCTTTTTTGGAAATCTGCCAGAGGGGGGTTCAATCGCGAAGGGCTTCTACTTCAACCCTATTGCCCTTCCCGTGAAGCATGAGTGGTTTACCTCAGACCTACGGGTCCATAGCTAGTAGCTAGATGGCTTCTTCTCTCTTTGATTCTCAATACCATGTTCTCCTTGCTGTTCTTGGAGATCTATCCGATGTAATCTTGTTTTGCGGTGTGTTTGTCGAGATCCAATGAATTGTGGATTTATGATCAGATTATCTACGAATATTATTTGAATCTTCTCTGAATTCTTATGTGCATGATTTGATATCTTTATATTTCTCTTCGAATTATCAGTTTGGTTTGGCCAACTAGATTGGTTTTTCTTGCAATGGGAGAGGTGGTTAGTTTTGGGTTAAATCTTGTGGTGTCCTCACCCAGTGACAAAGTAGGGGTAGCGAGGCACGTGTTGTATTGTTGCCATCAAGGATAAAAATATGGGGTTTTCATCATATTGCTTGAGTTTATCCCTCTACATCATGTCATATTACATAATGCATTACTCTGTTCTTTTGAACTTAATACTCTAGATGTAGGCAGGAGTCGATCGATGTGTGGAGTAATAGTAGTAGATGTAGGCAGGAGTCAGTCTACTTGACCCGGACATGATGCCTATATGCATAATCATTGCCTTGGATATCGTCATAACTTTGCGTTTTTCTATCAATTGCTCGACAGTAATTTGTTCACCCACCTATTATTTGCCTTCATGAGAGAATCCTCTAGTGAAACCTATGGCCCTGGGTCTATTTTCCATCATATTAGGTTCAGATCTACTATTTTGTAATCTTTTATTTTCAGATCTATAAACCAAAAAAA
Organism: Triticum urartu; assembly: GCF_003073215.2. Classification (NCBI taxonomy): domain Eukaryota; kingdom Viridiplantae; phylum Streptophyta; class Magnoliopsida; order Poales; family Poaceae; genus Triticum; species Triticum urartu. The sequence goes on from NC_053025.1 coordinate 312,005,820, forward strand.
CAAAAATATTGTATCTTTTGTTTATTTTATCTATCTCTATTAGATCTCACCTTTGCAATTGACCGTGAAGGGATTGACAACCCCTTTATCGCGTCGGGTGCAAGTGTTTGATTGTTTGTGCAGGTGTAATGCCCCGAGACCGATGTGCCATGTGTCCTCCAGTTATTCGATGTTGTTGCCTTGTCTTTGCTTGCGTGTAATGCATTGCATATCATGTCATCATGTGCATTTCATTTGCATACATGTTCGTCTCATGCATCCGAGCATTTTCCCCGTTGTCTGTTTTGCAATCCGACGCTCCTATGTCATCTGGCGTCCCTTTCTACCTCTTTTTCGTGTGCGGGTGTTGAACATTTTCAGATTGGACCGAGACCTGTCATGCGGCCTTGGTTTACTACCGGTAGACTGCCTGTCAAGTTTCGTGCCATTTGGACTTCATTTGATACTCCAACGGTTAACCGAGGGACCAAAAAGGCCTCGTGTGTGTTGCAGCCCAACACCTCTCCAAAGTGGCCCAAAACCCACCTAAGAGCTCTCCATCATCTCGGTCGTTCGATCATGATCGCTTGGCCGAAAACCGCACCTCATTTGGACTCTCCTAACTCCCTCTACCTATAAATATGTGGCCTCTCTCGAAAATTCACAGACGAAACCCTAAAAGTATTCCTCCTCGCGCCACCGGACATGTCCGTCCCGCCGCTGGACGTGTCCGTCGCGCCGCCAAGTCGCTCCAACCAATCGCGGCTCGCCACGTCATCACCTCCGCCTCCCACCTCCAATCGCGGCTTGCCACTTGTCCTCGCTGCCGCCGTTTCCACCGCGCCCCGCCGCCGACCCGCGGGGCCCAACCGCCGCCACCGACTCCCGTGGGAGATCCCATGCCCCGCGCCGCCAACCTTCGCCTGGCCGGTCGCCGCGATGCCCGCCGCCTGGTCCGGCGCCGGCCGGCTCCCGTGCCCCGAGGCCGCCGTCCGCCCCGCCGGCACCCTGTTCCTCCGCCGCCATCGCCGCTCCCCGCTCCGGTGGCCGGAGCTCGCCGCGCCGCCCCCCTCGCCCAGCAAGCCGCCGCCGCCTCACCTCTCCGGCCTCCTTCTTCCTCTTCGGCGTCAACTCCGGTGGATCGGCGACGAACCTCGAAAAGCGTGCCCTGGATCTCAGATCTGGAACTCCCCCTCGGTTGACTATTTCCCCGTAACCCTAATCCTTTTTGCATTTTTCAATGCATCATAACTCTGTCATCGTAGCTCCGATTCATGCGTGTAGCATATCAAAATGTTTGTATCGACGAGTACATCATTTCATCTCATTGCATCATTTTCGTCTGAGCTTATCTTGATGCCCGAAATGTTGTTGGAAGAGGGCTATGTGATGAATTTGTTAGATATGTTTCAGCAAATGGCATTTTATCATTTTTGCCATGATTAATGTGTGCAATGCTAATGATCCCGAGCCCTACATGTGTTTTGGGTATATGCCATGTCATCTTTACAGAGGTCTTGCCATGTATTTTGTGATCTTTGTGGTGACTAGCACAAGCATGCCAGAGGTAGCGTAATCGGTGAATGCTGATTCAAGGGACTTAGAATTTCAACTAAGTCCTTGTCTGTTTTTGTCGTTATGCCCATATGTTCATGTGTTTCCTAGTGATCCGTGCTCTTTTGAGGATGATCAGTAAGGATGTTTTGTTAATATTGTGGGCTCTAATCCATCCAATGTCTTTTTTTTCATTTATGAAGCACCTAGCTTGAGTAAATGGGCTCTACTTTGATATAAATGATCCTAGCAGATTGTTGACAATGTTTAGCGATTTTGCCGAGGATGTTGCTATTGATCTGTGCAATGCCTATGAATATTGTTCTTGCATGTCTAGCTTCTATGTCATGTCTTCTTCATGGGTGTATGCTTAGTTTGTCATGCCATGCTTGTAGTGAGTGCATCGAGCTCAATAAACATGCCTACTCGTTAACTGTTTCGCAATGCTCCCAGTTTTTTCACCAAGTCTGAATCTGTTTATGTTTTGCTATGTTCACATGCTTGCAATTGTATTTTCTGATCCCTTTTGCTCAAGGTCACTAAGGGACTTTTGTTAAGTGCTTTGAGTAGCTTCATTTCGATGCCTTGCTTTGCCATGATATGTTCCCTGTAGCATGTAGTTTCATGCTCTAAAGTGTGCCTTCCTGATGATAAATTCAAGACTCGTGTTTAATTTCACTGTCTGAAACCTGTTATCATTTGCACTTTGCATGCTTGTTTGAACCTGTTAATTAAGTGAAATTAGCCCGTAGCTCAGTGTTCATCTTTTGTCAAGCATCTTGAGTGGATCCCTTGCCATGTATTTTGTTGCCATGTTGAGTGCTGGAGCATAATTCATCTTGAATGCATTTAGTTGGTCACTTGATGATTATCGCAGACCGGTGCATATTTGTTTTGCTTGCCATTTCCAAACCGGTGCATCCGATTCCGGTGATCTTTATATCGATTTCGAGACCGAATCACCTCACCTTCCAGTGGCACTCTTGGATTCCAAGTGAGGCCAGTGTTCAATCATTCTTTGCAATCATGCATATGCACCGCATACCGCATCCCGCATATCATACCATGTTCGTGTGTGGTTTGTTTTACTATGTTGTGTGCTTTTCCGTGTTGCTTCTTCGGGTTGGTTCCCGTTTACGTCGCGTTTGTGAGGACCCGTTCGACTACGTCCGTTTGTTCTTTTTCATGGACTTGTTCTTCTTCCTTGCGGGATTTCAGGCAAGATGACCATACCCTCGGAAATCACTCTATCTTTGCTTCCTAAGTTGCTCGCTGTTTTGCTATGCCTATGCTGGCGATACCTACCACTTGCTTGTCATGCCTTCCATATTGTTGAACCAGCCTCCTAACCACCTTGTCCTAGCAAACCGTTGTTTGGCTATGTTAACCGCTTGCTCAGCCCCTCTTATAGCGTTGTTAGTTGCAGGTGAAGATTGGAGTTTTTTCCTTGTTGGAACGTGGATATTTTGTTTGGATATCACAATATCTCTTATTTAATTATGCATCTATATACTTGTAAAGGGTGGAAGCCTCGGCCTTATGCCTGGTGTTTTGTTCCACTCTTGCCGCCCTAGTTTCCGTCATATCGGTGTTATGTTCCCGGATTTTGCGTTCCTTACGCGGTTGGGTTATAATGGGAACCCCTTGACAGTTCGCCTTGAATAAAACTCCTCCAGCAAGGCCCAACCTTGGTTTTACCATTCGCCACCTAGCCTTTTTTCCCTTGGATTAGGCCAGCCCAAGGGTCATCTTTATTTTAACCCCCCCCCCGGGGCCAGTGCTTGTCTAAGTGTTGGTCCGAAACAGAGCCACTTGCGGCACCACCTCGGGGAAACTTGAGGGCTGGTTTTAGCTGTACGTAGTGTTCATCCAGTGTTGCCCTGAGAACGAGATATGTGCAGCTCCCATCAGGATGTCGGCGCATCAGACGGTCTTGCTGGACTTGTTTTACCATTGTCGAGGATGTGTTGTAACCGGGATTCCGAGTCTGATCGGGTCTTCCCGCTAGAAGGAATATCCTTCGTTGATCATGAGAGCTTGTGATGGGCTAAGTTGGGACACCCCTGCAGGGTTATGAACTTTCGAAAGCCGTGCCCGCGGTTATGGGAAGATGGTAATTTTTTAATGTCCGGTTGTAGAAAACCTGAAGTTCATCTTAATTAAAATACATCAACCGCGTGTGTAACCATGATGGTCTCTTCTCGGCGGAGTCCGGGAAGTGAACACCGTGTTGGGGTTATGCTTGACGTAGGTTGTTCTAGGATCACTTCTTGATCATAGTTGTTCGACCGTGCTTTTGCCTTTCTCTTCTCGCTCTCATTTGCGTATATGTTAGCCACCAAATATGCTAGTCGCTTGCTGCAACTCCACCTCATACCTTTACCTTACCCATAAGCTTAAATAGTCTTGATCGCGAGGGTGTGAGATTGCTGAGTCCCCGTGACTCACAGATACTTCCAAAACCAGTTTGCAGGTGCCGATGTTACCGAGCAGGTGACGCAACCAAGCTCAAGGAGGAGCTCGATGAAGATCTTGTCCTTTGTGTTGTCTCGTTCTAGTTGATCAGTAGTGGAGCCCAGTTGGGGTCGATCGAGGATCTATGTAGCATTTGGGGTAGTCTTCTTTTATTTTGGTTTCGTAGTCGGACCTTGATTGTATCTGGATGTTGTAATGCTTTATTCATGTAATTGTGTGAAGTGCGATTGTAAGCCAACTATGTATCTCTTTCCCTTATGTATTACATGGGTTGTGTGAAGATTACCTCACTTGCGACATTGTTTTCAATGTGGCTATGCCTCTAAGTCGTGCTTCGACACGTGGGAGATATAGCTGCATTGAGGGCATGACAAGTTGGTATCAGAGCCCTCCCCGACCTTAGGAGCCCCCTACTTGATCGAATCGCTGGCATTATTGAGTCTAGAAATGTTTTGAGTCATTTAGGATTATATATATCGGAGAGTTAGGACTTCTTTTTACTCCTCAGTCCCTTCGTCGCTCTGGTGAGGCATCCTGACGTAGAGTTTTGACTCTTCTCTTCTCAAATTTCACTAAAAAAATTCGGATCACGCGGGTATCTTGGAATCGTTCCAATGGTTTTGTGACAAGAACATTGTTCTTGGTGCCTCCTGACATTTAGGGGTTGTGGCAGTGTCCCAGGGAGTTGAGCTCCGAGGTGTTGTCGTCACAATTTTATCGTTGCAGTTCTGGAATACCTGAGTTTAGTTTCGCCGACATCAAAAATCTCTTTTATGCAGTTGTTGGTGAGATAACCTCGACGCCACCCAGTACTGGGGCGGGAGTTCGGGAGTATTGCCATAACTCGTATAACGGATGCTTTTTGAAGGTTGAGGTAGATGATTTCCGAAGGTTTCTTGGTTATGTGTTGAAGGATGGATACAGCTGGATGTAGGAATTGCTAGTTTTGGGTGAGATATTATGCTTCCCCTGTATCCCCAACACCTGATTGCATAACTGGGAAAATTTCGGGAGTTTATAAGTGGGAATTCAAGTAGCTCTTAGGATATCTTTTCGACAGATGTATGATATGAAATTGGGGTTCGACGTCTAGTGGTCCGCCTATCCACGGTTGGTTTTACAGTGGTCTCGTTGTGTCTTAAAGAGTCATTGGCTATGCCGACTCGGGGATGCTTCGTATGTCATGTGCACTACCTTGTACATGATGGTGTTGTACGATCGAGCCCGTGTAGGGCCCACCACGAAAACTTCGGACGAAATCTCTATCATATGTTTGTTCCGGCTTATTCTGCAAGCCAATCCTTTGTTTTGTTTTGAGTTGTGGTATTCGAGTTGCTTCGAAGTCAAATGTTGATTCCATACCTTCCCAAATGGTGTTCTCATACTCCTATGTGAATACCAAACCTTCATGATAATCGAGACTGTCATGTCAATCCTTTTCAACCGGTGTGCTTCTCTTCAAGTGGATCCGACCATTTCAATATCAGCAAGATCTATTACTAGTTCTTCTCAACGGCGTTTGTTTCATCCATTCCAAGTTGTCTTTGTTTTTTCCCACCCTCCCACCCCTGTTTGCCTTGAAGGATTCAGATTTCTTAATCACTATCCATTTTATTGATGGAAGTCTCTCCATTCTTTTTCCTTCATGTTTTTACCCGGTGTTTCTCATGAAGATGCTCTACTCGTTCTTCATTCTCCATTCTTTTCTTCTCCGGTGGATTCAATTCAAGCTTTTGGTGTTGATCATATCCTTTCCTCGATTCAGAGGTTTTATCATACCAGTGCTCATCATATTCATTCATTTCTCGCTATTCAATTATTCCGGAGTGCTGAAGATATCTCGGAAGGCTCGTCTTTTCCTTCAAGATCCGTTCAAACCTATTCCGAGGTTGTTATCTCATTCAAGCCATTTTATTTAACCGGTGCTTTCTCTCTTTTAAATCGTTCAACGGTGTTTCTTTTGAGTGGGCCCTAACCCACAGGTCATTTTCCAGGATCTTACCTGACTCTTCTTATTTTCCCGGAGCTATCCTCAAATTTCTTTTCGAAGTTTGACGTAAGAATGATTTATCATCAGTCAAATGTCTTTCTCCAAGATCTTTCAAATTCATTTCATTGTTGATTCAACTTTTATATTCTTCTTTATTCCGGAGTGTCTCAACAATTCATAGTGGTGTTTATCGTCGTCATTCTCGGATTTGAAGACCGAAGAAGAGTTTTCCTCCATATCTTGCTCCATTCTCTTCAAGATTCGTGATTCCAGCTTCCTGCCATCCTCCCATAATTGTTTCGGTTGTGAGAAATTCTTTTCACCCATCCGAAGCAATTCAAGATTCTTTTCAATTTGATTCTCCGAAGCCCATCATTTCAGAAGACTTATTCATTCTCACCTTGCAGATCTCGTTCTCCAATCTTACGGGTGCATCGATCAAATATCCTTTAATCATTTCGTGATCTCTTCGTTCTTTTGTATCTAGACTCTCTCGTGTATCTTCGTTCATTTTTCAATTCTTACCCGGTGATTCATCCCTTTATTTCGTTCTTCTCCAATTCTTATGGTGGTTCGTGCAAGATTCCTCTTCTTTCGTTATCATATCAATTCATTCGTTGTTTCGATTCTACCGGTGTTCCATTGAAGGCATTCTCAAGTTGGCACGATATCTATGTTAATCCTTTCTTCGAGAATAAGTAGTATGCCAAATACGTTGTTTGTCATAAATTTAAATTGGTGAAGGATACGCATAACGTAATCCTTACTCTTGTTCTTCCAAGTGATTAATTCACTATTCCGGAGGTTCGTCAAATTCTTGGTTCAAGTTGTCCATCTTTCTTTCCGGAGCTCAAAGTTATTTCAATTATATCATCACGAAGATCCATCTAAATCATTGCAAGGCTTCAACCTTATTCTTTTATCCTTCATTTTTGTTGTTGATTCTTTTCTTACCGGAGTTCTCCAAGGAGGCTTTACATGATGGTTGATCAAGGATTCAATTTCTTCTTGAAGTGTTCATCAAGATTCTTTTCAGAGGAGTTCAAGCATTCTTCTTCTTGTAATCCGGAGTGCAATTGTTTTCCCCTCTTATCTTTTAAGGTGGTGTTATGGCATTGTTGATAATTTTCCTTCGTGTTTCATGATTCACAAGTTTTCAAGAGTGACATATCTAAATCCATCATTTTTATCTTCGCTCAAGACTTCTTCTCAACCAATCAATCTCTTCTTTGGAGTTATATTGGGTTATATTTCACCTAAAGCTTTCCCTAAGGATTGTTGCTATTATGGTGCTTATAATTGACCCAAGTTCTTTTATCCTCCCGGTGGTATAAGCTCCTCGTTTCCTTGTTGGTATCTATTCAAATCCATTGTTTTCCATTAGTGGCAGAATTTCAACTCAGTTTTGAGATGTTTTCCATAAGCCCACAACAAGCTTTCTCTTTTCGTTGTTGGTTTTCCAACAACTCCGTTCGACCTTTCTCCTAAGGATACCTTTTCAAGCTCTTTTGTGACAGAAGTTGGCATTTTCTTCTCCATTCTCCTATTTTCAATTATCTATCTTCTATTCTTCTGTTCCAGAGGTATTGTGATGTTGCTCTTTTCAACCCATCATCTCGTTTTGCCAAAGACCTTGCTTTCTTTCGTGCTCATCCATTTAACCGGAGTGTTGTGTCCCTTTTGCTCAAGCTATTTCATTTTATCAAGTCTTCATCTCTTTTCAACCGAAGTGCTACCCGAATCGGTTCTTTCTTATTCATCTTTCTTAACGGAGTGCTTTCAACTTTGTTATTCTCCGTTGCTTTCTTTCTTTCTTTTGCTCCACCTTTTCAAGGCTCTTTGGTCTCACCCGCTTGTCAAAGAAGCAACTTAGTTTTACCTCTTCTCTTTCACTTCCGTTTTTCCCTCCGGTGCCATTCTAGATCTCGGGACAAGATCCTCTCGTAGTGGTGGAGTGTTGTAACGCCTCGAGACCGATGTGCCAGGTGTCGTCCAGTTATTCGATGTTGTTGCCTTGTCTTTGCTTGCGTGTCATGCATTGCATATCATGTCATCATGTGCATTTCATTTGCATACATGTTCGTCTCATGCATCCGAGCATTTTCCCCGTTGTCTGTTTTGCAATCCGGCGCTCCTATGTCATCTGGCGTCCCTTTCTACCTCTTTTTCGTCTGCGGGTGTTGAACGTTTTCGGATTGGACCGAGACCTGTCATGCGGCCTTGGTTTTACTACCGGTAGACCGACTGTCAAGTTTCGTGCCATTTGGACTTCATTTGATACTCCAACGGTTAACCGAGGGACCAAAAAGGCCTCGTGTGTGTTGCAGCCCAACACCTCTCCAAAGTGGCCCAAAACCCACCTAAGACCTCTCCATCATCTCGGTCGTTCGATCACGATCGCGTGGCCGAAAACCGCACCTCATTTGGACTCTCCTAACTCCCTCTGCCTATAAATATGTGGCCTCTCCCGAAAATTCGCAGACGAAACCCTAAAATTCTTCCTCCTCGCGCCACCGGACATGTCCGTCCCGTCGCTGGACGTGTCCGTCGCGCCGCCATGTCGCTCCAACCAATCGCGGCTCGCCATGTCATCACCTCCGCCTCCCACATCCAATCGCGGCTTGCCACTTGTCCTCGCCACCGCCGTTTCCACCGCGCCCCGCCGCCGACCCGCGCGGCCCGGATCGGGCCCGCGGGGCCCAACCGCCGCCACCGGCTCCCGCGGGAGATCCCGCGCCCCGCGCCGCCGACCTTCGCCTGGTCGGTCGCCGCCCGCCACCGCGCCGGACGCCGCGATGCCCGCCGCCTGCTCCGGCGCCGGCCGGCTCCCGTGCCCCGAGGCCGCCGTCCGCCCCGCCGGCACCCTGTTCCTCCGCCGCCATCGCCGCTCCCCGCTCCGGTGGCCGGAGCTCGCCGCGCCGCCCCCCTCGCCCAGCAAGCCGCCGCCGCCTCACCTCTCCGGCCTCCTTCTTCCTCTTCGGCGTCAACTCCGGTGGATCGGCGACGAACCTCGAAAAGCGTGCCCTGGATCTCAGATCTGGAACTCCCCCTCGGTTGACTATTTCCCCGTAACCCTAATCCTTTTTGCATTTTTCAATGCATCATAAGTCTATCATCGTAGCTCCGATTCGTGCGTGTAGCATATCAAAATGTTTGTATCGATGAGTACATCATTTCATCTCATTGCATCATTTTCGTCTGAGCTTATCTTGATGCCCGAAATGTTGTTGGAAGAGGGCTATGTGATGAATTTGTTAGATATGTTTCAGCAAATGGCATTTTATCATTTTTGCCATGATTAATGTGTGCAAGCTATGATCCCGAGCCCTACATGTGTTTTGGTATATGCCATGTCATCTTTACAGAGGTGCTTGCCATGTATTTTTGTGATCTTTGTGGTGACTAGCACAAGCATGCAGAGTAGCGTAATCGGTGATGCTGATTTCAGGGACTTAGAATTTCACTAAGTCCTTGTTCTGTTTTTGTCGTTATGCCATATGTTCATGTTGTTTCCTAGTGATCCGTGCCTCTTTTGAGGATGATCAGTAAGGATGTTTTGTTAATATTGTGGTGCTCTATCCATCCATGTCTTTGTTTTCATTTATGGAGCACCCTATCTTGAGTAAATCGGGCTCTACTTTTGATATAAAATGATCCTAGCAGATTGTTGACATGTTTAGCGATTTTGCCGAGGATGTTGCTATTGATCTGTGCATGCTATGATATTGTTCTTGCCATGTCTAGCTTCTATGTCATGTCTTCTTCATGGGTGTATGCTTAGTTTGTCATGCCATGCCTTGTAGTGAGTGCATCGAGCTCATAAACATGCCTACTCGTTAACTGTTTCGCATGCTCCAGTTTTTCACCAAGTCTGAATCTGTTTATGTTTTTGCTATGTTCACATGCTTGCAATTGTATTTTCTGATCCCTTTTGGCTCAAGGTCACTAAGGGACTTTTGTTAAGTACTTTGAGTAGCTTCATTCAATGCCTTGCTTTGCCACGATATGTTCCTGTAGCATGTAGTTTTCATGCTCTAAAGTGTGCTTCCTGATGATAAATTCCAGACTCGTGTTAATTTCACTGTCTGAAACCTGTTATCATTTGCACTTTTGCCATGCTTGTTTGAACCTGTTAATAAGTGAATTAGCCGTAGCTCAGTGTTCATCTTTTGTCAAGCATCTTGAGTGGATCCCTGCCATGTATTTTGTTGCCATGTTTGAGTGCTGGAGCATATTCATCTTGATGCATTTAGTTGGTCACTTGATGATTATCGCAGACCGGTGCCATATTTGTTTTGCTTGCCATTTCCAAACCGTGCATCCGATTCCGGTGATCTTTATATCGATTTCGACCGAAATCACCTCACCTTTCCAGTGGCACTCTTGGAATTCCAAGTTGAGGCCAGTTTCAATCATTCCTTTGCAAATCATGCATATGCACCGCATACCGCATCCCGCATATCATACCATGTTCGTGTGTGGTTTGTTTACTATGTTGTGTGCTTATTTCCGGTGTTGTTTCTTCGGGTTGGTTCCGTTTACGTCGCGTTTGTGAGGACCCGTTCGACTACGTCCGTTTGTCTTCTTCATGGACTCGTTCTTCTTCCTTGCGGGATTTCAGGCAAGATGACCATACCCTCGAAATCACTTCTATCTTTGCTTCCTAGTTGCTCGCTGTTTTGCTATGCCTATGCTGCGATACCTACCACTTGCTTGTCATGCCTTCCATATTGTTGAACCAAGCCTCTAACCAACCTTGTCCTAGCAAACCGTTGTTTGGCTATGTTACCGCTTTGCTCAGCCCCTCTTATAGCGTTGTTAGTTGCAGGTGAAGATTGGAGTTTTGTTCCTTGTTGGAACGTGGATATTTTGTTGGGATATCACAATATCTCTTATTTAATTAATGCATCTATATACTTGGTAAAGGGTGGAAGGCTCGGCCTTATGCCTGGTGTTTTGTTCCACTCTTGCCGCCCTAGTTTCCGTCATATCGGTGTTATGTTCCCGGATTTTGCGTTCCTTACGCGGTTGGGTTATAATGGGAACCCCTTGACAGTTCGCCTTGAATAAAACTCCTCCAGCAAGGCCCAACCTTGGTTTTACCATTCGCCACCTAGCCTTTTTCCCTTGGATTAGGCCAGCCCAAGTGTCATCTTTATTTTAACCCCCCCCCCCCCGGGGCCAGTGCTTGTCTAAGTGTTGGTCCGAAACAGAGCCACTTGCGGCGCCACCTCGGGGAAACTTGAGGGCTGGTTTTAGCTGTACGTAGTGTTCATCCAGTGTTGCCCTGAGAACGAGATATGTGCAGCTCCCATCAGGATGTCGGCGCATCAGACGGTCTTGCTGGACTTGTTTTACCATTGTCGAGGATGTCTTGTAACCGGGATTCCGAGTCTGATCGGGTCTTCCCGCTAGAAGGAATATCCTTCGTTGATCATGAGAGCTTGTGATGGGCTAAGTTGGGACACCCCTGCAGGGTTATGAACTTTCGAAAGCCGTGCCCGCGGTTATGGGCAGATGGTAATTTTTTAATGTCCGGTTGTAGAAAACCTGAAGTTCATCTTAATTAAAATACATCAACCGCGTGTGTAACCATGATGGTCTCTTCTCGGCAGAGTCCGGGAAGTGAACACCGTGTTGGGGTTATGCTTGACGTAGGTTGTTCTAGGATCACTTCTTGATCATAGTTGTTCGACCGTGCTTTTGCCTTTCTCTTCTCGCTCTCATTTGCGTATATGTTAGCCACCAAATATGCTAGTCGCTTGCTGCAACTCCACCTCATACCTTTACCTTACCCATAAGCTTAAATAGTCTTGATCGCGAGGGTGTGAGATTGCTGAGTCCCCGTGACTCACAGATACTTCCAAAACCAGTTTGCAGGTGCCGATGTTACCGAGCAGGTGATGCAACCAAGCTCAAGGAGGAGCTCGATGAAGATCTTGTCCTTTGTGTTGTCTCGTTCTAGTTGATCAGTAGTGGAGCCCAGTTGGGGTCGATCAAGGATCTGTGTAGCATTTGGGGTAGTCTTCTTTTATTTTGGTTCCGTAGTCGGACCTTGATTGTATCTGGATGTTGTAATGTTTTATTCATGTAATTGTGTGAAGTGGCGATTGTAAGCCAACTATGTATCTCTTTCCCTTATGTATTACATGGGTTGTGTGAAGATTACCTCACTTGCGACATTGTTTTCAATGCGGCTATGCCTCTAAGTCGTGCTTCGACACGTGGGAGATATAGCTGCATTGAGGGCGTGACAAGTTGGTATCAGAGCCCTCCCCGACCTTAGGAGCCCCCTGCTTGATCGAATTGCTGGCGTTATTGAGTCTAGAAATGTTTTGAGTCATTTAGGATTATATATATCGGAGAGTTAGGACTTCTTTTTACTCCTCAGTCCCTTCGTCGCTCTGGGAGGAGGTCTATTCCTTCGTTGACCATGAGAGCTTGTGATGGGCTAAGTTGGGACACCCCTGCAGGGATTTGAACTTTTGAAAGCCGTGCCCGCGGTTATGGGCAGATGGGAATTTGTTAATGTCCGGTTGTAGAAAACCTGAAGTTGACCTTAATTAAAATACATCATCCGCGTGTGTTTCCGTGATGGTCTCTTTCCGGCGGAGTCCGGGAAGTGAACACGGTGTTGGAGTTATGCTTGACGTAGGTTGTTCTAGGATCACTTCTTGATCATAGTTTTATCGACCATGCTTTGCCTTCTCTTCTCGCTCTCATTTGCGTATGTTAGCCACCATATATGCTAGTCGCTTGCTGCAGCTCCACCTCATACCTTTTACCTTACCCATAAGCTTAAATAGTCTTGATCGCGAGGGTGTGAGATTGGTGAGTCCCCGTGACTCACAGATACTTCCAAACCAGTTTGCAGGTGCCGTCGAACCGTGCAGATGATGCAACCAAGCTCAAGGAGGAGCTCGATGAAGATCTTGTCCTTTGTGTTGTTTCGTTCTAGTTGATCAGTAGTGGAGCCCAGTTGGGGTCGATCGAGGACCTTGTCGCATTTGGGGGTTCTTCTTTTATTTTGGTTCCGTAGTCGGACCTTGATTGTATTTGGATGTTGTAATGCTTTATTCATGTATTGTGTGAAGTGGCGATTGTAAGCCAACTATGTATCTCTTTCCCTTATGTATTACATGGGTTGTGTGAAGATTGCCTCACTTGCGACATTGCTTTCAATGCGGTTATGCCTCTAAGTCGTGCTTCGACACGTGGGAGATATAGCCACATCGGGGGCGTTACAGCAGGTGCATAGATTGGGGACTTGATTGTACCTCCTACTGTATTGATACCTTGGTTCTCTAACTGAGGGAAATACTTATCTTTACTTTGTTGCATCACCCTTTCCTCTTCAAGGGAAAACCAACGCAAGCTCAAGAAGTAGCAGGCACTTATAGTTCGTAAAAACGGCCTACCAAGTATTATTGGACAAGACGGATTGCAATCAATATCAAGAACAATAAAATCAATGTGCACATAGTTCCTATTTGCAAGAATAAGAACATCATTAACCCTTCCCAAAGGCTTTTTAATAGTAGAATCCGCCAAGTGCAAATTAAGAGAACATTCTTCAATATTGGTAATACCAAGGACATCACAAAGAGATTTCAGAATCATGGAAACACTAGCACCCAAATCACATAAAGCAAAGCACTCATAATTTTTAATCTTGACTTTAATGGTAGGTTCCCATTCATCATATAATTTTCTAGGAATTGAAATCTCTAATTCCAACTTTTCTTCTAAAGCTTTCATCATCGCTTCTACACTATGTTTGGTAAAAGCTTTATTTTGTTCATAGGCATTGGGTGAATTTATCATGGATTGCAACAAAGAAATACAGTCAATCAAAGAGCAACTATAATAATTAAAATCTTTGTAATCCAAAAGAGTGGGCACATCACTAGTTAAAGTTTTGACCTCTCCAAACCCACTTTTATCAATTTTTTCAACAAGATTTTTACCCTCCAAATTATGAGGACACTGTCTAGCTAAAGTTGACTCTTCTTCAGTCCTCTTTCCATCAAGTTTAACATTACGAAACAAGGAGTCAATAGAAGAAACACCAATCATTTTAAGATCTTCATCATTACTATGAAAGCAATCGGTAGAAAACGCTCTTTCTAAAAATTCTCTTTTAGCTCTAAGCATAGCAATATGCTTCTTACTTTCATCCATAGAAACATAGAAAGCTTTAATTTATTCATTAACACCAACCTTGGGTGGAAAAATTTTAATCTTGAGATTTTGTACATCATGCGAAATTCTATCAATGCTTCTAGACATATCATCAAGTTTACTCAGTTTTTCCTCTATATTAGCATTGAAAACTTTTTGAGCATTGATAAATTCTTTTATATTATTCTCAAGATCAGAGGGATTTTTATTACTATTGTAAGAAGAATTACCATAGGAATTGCCATAATTATTTGAATTTCCAGGAAAAGGCCTAGGATTAAAATTACCTCTATAAGCATTGTTATTAAAATTGTTTCGCGAGACAAAATTCACATCTACAGGATCACTATTTTGCTAAATAAACATAGACAAAGGCACATCATTAAGATCAATAGGAGCATTTTTGCTAGCAATCAATTTCATAAGAGCATCAACTTTTTCACTCAAAGTACTAATTTCTTCAACCGCATTAACTTTTTTACTAGTAGGTGCTCTTTTGGTATGCCATTGTGAATAATTTTCCATGATATTATCTAGCAATTTAGTAGCTTCACCCAAAGTAATTTCCATACAAGTGCCTCCCGCGGTGGAATCCAAAAGATTTCTATAAACAAATTTCAACCCCGCATAAATTTTTTGTATAATCATACATAGATTTAAACCATGAGTAGGACAATTTCTTACCATCAATTTCATTCTTTTCCAAAATTGCGCAACATGTTCATGCTCATTATACTTAAAATTAACTATTTGATTTCTAAGGGAAATAATTTTCATGGGCAGAAAATATGTAGTAATAAAAGCATCTTTGCACTTATCCCAAGAATCGATACTATTACAAGGCAAAGAAAAAAACCAAATTTTTGCATGATCTCTCAAAGAGAAAGGAAATAATTTCAAATTCACAATATCATTTTCCACATCATTTTTCTTTTGCATATCACACAATTCTACGGAAGTGTTTAGATGGGACATGGCATGACAATGGAAAATTGCTCTTTCATAACAAGATTCAACAAAGCGGCATTAATATCATAAGACTCCGCCTAGTGAGGGGAGGAGCAATCGAAATACTAATAAAATCATTATTATTAGTATTGGAAAAATCACACCATTAGGTATTTTCTTGAGATATCCTGACTACGCAAACAAGATCACATGCAAGCAAAAGATCGAACGAGAAAAAGGCAAATATTTTTGTGCTTTTCGCAAAAACGTTTTAGAAGTGGGGGAGATGAAAACGAGAGGCAAATGGAAAATAATGTAAATTGCAAGGAGATGAGATTTGTGATTAGGAACCTCATAGATGTTGATGATGTCTCCCCGGCAACGGCACCAAATTCTACCTGATTGCTTGTATCTGCGTTGGTATTTCCCCGAAGAGGAGAGGATGATGCAGCACAACAATGGTAAGTATTCCCCTCGGTTATGAAACCTAGGTTATCAATCCAGTAGGAGAACCAAGAAACACTATGTAAACGGTACATGCACACAAAGAATAAATAATTGCAACCCAACGCGTAAGAGGGGTTGTCAATCCCTCCTCGGTATTGAGATAAATAAAATTATGAAACCTAGGTTATCAATCCAGTGGATTCGCACCAACGCTCCACTCAGGATTTCCCTAAGCAGGGTAAATACTGAACCCAGTATTGCGCGGGCTCATCGACATTGATGACACTAAAACCCAGAGCAGCTCGATTGTCAAAAGGTGAGAGTAGCAGGGAGAGAAAAACCTTGTGCTTTCAGGTATCGCCCTCTTCCCCGAACGAGGCTAGGAATATACCCATGCTGCCTAATTCGTTCGGGGTGATCTTGCCACCCTTAATTGCTAACTTCCGCTACTGCCGCAGCCGCGACGGAGGGAGGTGGTCAAGATTCGGACAGGGCCGGAGGGGGAGCGAGGTCCCTCTCCCGTTCCGGCTTCGCCCTCCTCCGCCTTTTTCTCGAGTGTCATTAAGTAATGACGTTGTTCATGGAGCTGGTGATGACGACGCGCTGCTTATGCTCTCTGGTTCGCGCAAGTGATCCCCTTACCTAGTGTGCCAAAGATGTCGCGAAACCACGACCACCTATGGGACCAAGGGCCCCTTTTGGTTTGGCGGGGGTGGGCACGTTGCACAAAGAGAGGAGAAACATAACGCAGCACGGCAGAGACCACGCGGGTAGTTTTACCCAAGTTTGGGCTGCTGCAAGGCATAAAACCCTACTCCTGCTTTGGTGGATTGATGATGGAAAATGGTGGTGAGGCGCAACGCTCTTGCCTGGCAAGGTTGCCTCGGGGCAAGAGGAGCTATGCGTGTATGAGTGTAAGGGGGTCTGAATCCTCTCTACGGTTGCCATGGGCCTCCTTTTATAGATTAAGGGGTCACCACAGTGGCAAATCAGTCTTTACATACCGATTAGATAGCAAACAGTGCTATCATACCTAACTCTGCAGGCTGACAAAGCGCATTAAATGCGCTGCTCGACATCATATCACGGCTCGCCCGGTAGGCCCTGCCGGGCTGTTTTGCCAGCTTTGCGCCTGCTTGCTTGACACGTCTCAGGACGGGTGTCGCCTTGAGGTATTTCTGTAGGAAGTGGCTGCCATGTGGCGAATAACAGCCACTCAGTCACTTTGTGGCTTGACACCGCACTGGTTGATGACTTGCGTCGCTTGTGAGGTGGGGCGGTGGAGTGGTTTGCCTCCGTTAGCCCCAGCAGACCTGCCGGGACGATTTGGTGGCTTGCTTCCGGGGGTAATACCATCCTCGTCAGGCTCACCTGCCCGACAAGGGAGGTCCTTCTCGCAGTTGCATTCTTGTCTCTCTAGCTATTCTTGGTCCTCTTGATCGGTACTTTGATCCTTCAAAGGACTGAGCTCTCATGCTCTGATATGATCTTGGTGCTGAAGTCTTGCTCTTGCACTTGTTGTGTCTCCATCCATGCACGAATCAGGGGAAACATATACCCATGTTCGTGTACCCCGAAATGCAATAAGAACGATGACATGATGTAGACAAGATCTATTCATGTAGGAATAGACCCCGCCTTTTTATCCTTAATAGCAACGATACATGCGTGCCTCGCTACCCCTTCTGTCACTGGGTGAGGAGACCGCAAGATCGAAACCATCACAAAGCACCTCTTCCCATTGCAAGAAAAATCAATCAAGTTGGCAAATCAAACCAAAGTTTCGGAGAAGAAACACGAGGCTATAACAATCATGCATATAAGAGATTAAAGAAGTCTCAAATAATATTTATAGCTAGATCTGATCATAAACTTGCAATTCATCGAATCCCAACAAACACACCTCAAAAAGTCATTACATCAAATAGATCTTCAAGAACATCGGGAGAACATTGTATTGAGAATCAAAAAGAGAGAAGAAGCCATCTAACTATTGCCTACGGACTCGTAGGTCTATGGTGAACTACTCACGCATCATCGGAGGAGCGCTAATGAGGATGATAAACCCCTCTGTGATCGTCTTCCCCTCTGGCAGGGTGCCGGAATAGGGCTCCAGATTGGATCTCGTGGTTCTCGAACTTGCGGCGGATGGAATTGTGTGTCGTCGACTCCCCTATGGTTTCTGGAATATTTAGGTACTTATAAAGTTGAGAGGCGGTGGAAAGGACTCCTATGGGCCCCACCACCCACCTGGGCACCCTAGGGGCTTCTAGCGCGCCCTGGTGGGTTGTGGGCCCCATAGGCCTCCCCTCTGGCACTTCCTTGGCTCCCAAGCTTGCTTCTGGGCTGAAAAAAATCTCAAAAAAGTCCCGTGGTATTTGGACTTCATTCGGTACTGATATTATGCGAAGTAAAAAACAAGCAAGCAATAGGCACTCGGCACTATGTCAATAGGTTAGTCCCAAAAAATGATATAAAGTTGTTATAAAATGAATGTAAAACATCCAAGAATGATAATATAACAGCATGGAACAATCAAAAATTATAGATACATTGGAGACGTATCAATGGCAGACATTGGTTTGCATGAACCCAACCGCGACCTAATATCACATTGTAGTTACCTTGTACCTCGGCGAAAAAGAATGCGGTAACCAAAGTTTTGCTTCCCACTGTAAGCTCCACATACATTACACCTTTGGATTTAATTATCTCTTTGCCTTCATATCCATTAAGGACCATGTTGGTCTTTATTAACTCTTCATCGTGCAGCCCCAATTTTTTGAAGATCGAATATGGCATAAGATTCACCACAGCACCACCATCAATAAGCATTCTAGCAACCGGCGATCCATTAATATGACCTTTAAGGAACAATGGATTTAAGTGTGTCACTGGTTCTTTTGGCTTCTCTAATATAGCATTTTTAGGACCAAATCCAGCTAAGCTACTTCCCCTTCTTCATTTATAGCACGAAATTCAGCAGGTAAGTAATATACCATATTAATATCCATACCTTCATGAACCGGTGTAGACTCGTAATCAAGCATTTCATCTCCTTCCTCAAGCATGCCACTGACTCCGAAACATCTCCAAGTGAAGAGGAAGTAATGGGTGAAGTGTACGATGTAATAGTAGCCACATCATCCTCGCTTGGTGGTGTAGGTGTTGCTATGATAAATGCTGAAGCTACTACGTTTTCCTTTCGCTTAGGCTTCCACACTTGTTTTGGGGGCACCATGGGATATATTTCATTGAACAACTTATCTCTTTGCTTCTTTGCTTCTTGTTCCTCCTTCTCATGGCTCCTCATGCGCTGCAATCTCCTTTTTATGCCTTGGTCAGACCGGGAGGACACCACTTAGGCTGAGTATATTTTGGATCCCTCGGCTTGGCCTTGCTTATGCTAGCTTCACGATCATTAGTCATGGGACCTTGCTGGAAAGCGGCCACATCTTTACTAGGATCAGCTGGATTATCAACAATAATTGGCCCTTTGATTGTTAATTCTTTAGTGCCTATCATAATAGTTTCAACACTAGTACTCTTCTCTTTTTGCTTGCTAGGCTCTGAAATTTCAGCACTTGGTGATTTAGCACGCCACACTTGCTTGCCAACCCTTCGATGATTATCTTGCATTGGCCGATTGACACCGTTGTTCAAACGGCCTCGTGTGGGATAAGAAAGACTCTCCCGAATATACCTCCTTGGTTCTGCCCACCCCGGATGAAAAGCATAAGGGGCCATTAGGGGCTTCTCCCATCCTCCATTAAAGCCTCCCACATAGTATGGCACATAGGGGGTGGCGCCATCCATGGTCCTCGTGCCCACGACCCATATGGCCTTGCGTGATGCTGAAATTCTTCCCTTGGAGGTGATCTTGAGCGCTTAATTTGATGACCGGTTAGATCTAGAACCGACCGCTTGATTTGCATATTTGGATAGCAACATATCAAAAGTTGGCTTGATTCTCTTGCGCTGCGCTTTAGCTTCATTCGTCTTCCACTTGCCAACCTCTGGACTATTGGGCTTAACAAATTTGACATGAGTATTCTCTTGCACTTGTGGTTGCTCCCCGGGTGTAGGATTCTTGATGGTGATCTTGACAAACTCCTTGCCACTGGGTTGCTTGTCAATCACAACTTGTCTCCCCAAGACCTTGTCGCTCTCCTTATTTTTCCTGGGCTCACCAATGACAATATTATTCTTATTAGCTGATTCGTCTATGTTGGTATGAATTAACATCTTCTACCCCTCCAAATCCATAGTGTTAATTGGGAAAGGCTGCTTATCAACTTACATCTGAGAAAAATGCAATTGTCTGTCATTAATGGTTGATTGTATCTGTCGTCAAAAAACATTGCAATCATTAGTAGCATGAGAAAACGAATTATGATACTTGCAATAAGCACGTCGTTTCAGCTCTTCAAATGGCGGTAAAGTATGAGATATTCTAATAATCTTGGCTTGCAATAAAGCATCAAACATTTTATCACACTTAGCAACATTGAAAGTAAATTTCATTTCATCATCAAGATTCTTATGAATTGGCTTTAGATCATTGCAAGTAAATGGTTTGGCCTTTGAGGGCCAAACAAATTCAACAGCATAAACTTCAACATCATCCTTCGAATGATCACTATCCAAATCAACCATATTCATCTTAGGACGGTCAATTTTATACCTATGCACCTCTTTAAGATCTTTGATTCGGCTTTCCTGAGCCAAAGCCCCTTGTAGGACTTGGTTGATACTCGAAAACTCATATCCTTCCAGCTTTTCTCTAATGTGAGTTCTCAAACCACTAAGCACGAGATTAGCCAAGTCTTTCTCAGTTATCACCAAACTATAGCATCGGTTTTTGTATATCTAAATCTTTTGACATAATCGGAGACCAATTCATCATGCTTTTGCTTAACCGACGTAAGATGGGATAGTTTAAGCTCATTTTCACCACTGTAGAAGTGGTCATGGAACTTTTGCTCCAAGTGAAACCATGTACTAATAGAACCGGGTGGTAAAGCAGAAAACCATGAGAAAGCAGTACCGGTCAAGGATAAAGGAAATAGCGTACTTTCCACTCATCTCACCTCACCTAATTGTGCCAAGTACTGACTAATGTGCTCCCATGTGGTTTTTTGTACCCTATACGTTAAATTTAACTAAATCTAGAATTTTATATCCCGAAGGGCACTGAATTGCATCAAAGTATTCTGGATATGGCTTTTGGTAAATCTGATTCCTTGGTAACTCAACTCCAAAATTCTCTCGGAGCATCTTAGCCATCTCCTCTCTAAGATTCGCTAGAGCACCATCCATAGTGGACGATGAAGCTTGTGGCGGTGGCATAGGAGGAGTAGGGTTAGTAGCTGCAGTTGTGAATTGAGCATGTATGCCAAAATGTAGTTCGGCAATGACCTAACAGCATTTGCACTTGTATGTAGGGTTTGGTTCGGCGTCACCACCGAACTTGGCATACTCATGATAGGATTAATGGGTGCGGCAACAATTTGATTTGTTGGGCTAGGATAATAATTCACCTGCATGTGAAGAGTTGGATTAGGGATTTATGCGGTAAAAGGCACACCAACATTACAACTAGATGATTGAGGCATACTTTTTTGAGCATTACTATTTTCCAAGAAAATCTGGTATAAGAGATTATTGCTATTAGTAATGCGACTATAGAAGGTACTGCTCACAGAGGATTTAACCTGCTCATGGAAATCCTGCATCTCCTTCTCTTCACACGCCTTCTTGTACTCCTCATAAACTTGGCGATGTTCCTCCGATAACTCCTCAAAATTGGGCTTGATTATGCTATCGGCGTTGCTTTCCGAGGGCTTGGGAATCTTGTCGTTGTCGGACATGATGGATGATGATGATGATTGATCTTTAGTCCCCAGCGGAGTCGCCAAAAATTGTGTTCACACATGAACACGTCACTGTGTACCCTCGACACTGGGGGTGATGCACCACAGATCACGTCGAAGGAGACCCAGCCGAAAGCGCGGTACGAAAGCAATCTAACGGGTGATTTTATTGACCCGAAACCCCACACACCCGGGAGAGACCCCGTCAGGGCGCGCGGTGGCTATGGGATTCCCTAGGTCAACCTGATCACCCCTAGGGCCTCGTGGATCGCTGCCCTCCAAGACGTAGAACGAGAAGAAACATACAAGGGAGAACGTAAAAAAGGTAAAGATAAAAGGCAATAGATTGATTGTTCGATTGTGTGTTGGTTTTTTCAATTGGACGTCACCCCTCATGTATATAAGAGGCGGATGGACTTCCCGTGCAAGGAAAGGTTATAATTCACGTTTAAAACCATAATTTGGGTCCAACTCGAAATCTGGAGTTTCCAAAACTGATCGGTTTATAACCTGGCTGCACCTTGCGGATCACTTTTGAGGCAGTAAACGA
The DNA here is from genome assembly GCF_003073215.2 of Triticum urartu. Classification (NCBI taxonomy): domain Eukaryota; kingdom Viridiplantae; phylum Streptophyta; class Magnoliopsida; order Poales; family Poaceae; genus Triticum; species Triticum urartu. Next base: position 312,027,817 of record NC_053025.1, read on the forward strand.
CCTCCGATGAAAATGCGCCCAAAAGCATATTTACTCATTTCGACAAGGCAAACATATTTCATGTTGAACGTTTTTTAACTCGAGGCTATTTTCAGGGCCAAATCGCTCACGTAAAATAGGTAATTATTCACGCAACTCGTCAGACATAGTGACATGTGTGTCTGGTCCCGGGCGTCATATTTTGCTCATTGCAGGGTCGCGTTGTGTGGGCTCTGACTTTTGCATACGACTTTGGATTGGGACGATTGTTATATCGAAATTGATCGTTTCGACGAGATGAAGACAACTCATGTAGATCAGTTTCCATATGAGGCTGTCTTGGGGGCGTAATCAGCCGAATAGTATTCTGGACACAAAATCTTAGTACTTCGAACACAACTTCGGCCTTAGAGATGAGAACGGATGGCTATGGCCCAAATATCAAAGTTTCTCCTTTTGACGATATGGAACTTTCTCACTTTGAGCACTTTTCCATTTGAGGGCTTCTTAATTATGTTTTTGAGCATGCCAAAATCTTGTGTCAACACTTATCTTGCGCATTTTAGAGTATCCACTTCAAGTTATCTATGAACCATATAAGTCTCCAAGTAGTCCATATCCGAGGACACAGTTATTCGAATAGATCATATTACCCTGCAAGGGTGTACTTCTTCACACACGCTCTCACCACTTACCAACATATACACGTCATGTATCTCGGCAACCTTCAAGCGGAAGCCTAGCGAGGGTGTCGGCCACAACCTAACTAACCATGCAAGACTCTAGTCCAGGTTTATCGCCTATCTGAGAACTAACCCACAACTGAAGTCCGGCCGAAGTTTCCATTACGGCCCCAAACAATGTGTGTAGGGTTCCCAAGCCCACCTCATCGGGTGGAACTACGCTTTGTACACAGTGCCATGATGCCTAGTCTGTCCCAAGCCCACCTGTACGGGGTGCCACTTTGTAGACAAATAGACTACCTACAAACACCAGAAACTAGTTGCAACTCCTGGACAGAGATCAAGGCGATTAATAAGTTGAGAGGGGTCATATTTCAGGGCCCAATGTGTGGTAGTAAGTCTCGAATCACATACACAGAACTCAATTCCTAAGGACGGTCTCAATTAGACAATCCACCATGTACTCCTACATGGCCTCTCATCACTACCTTTACCAAATCATGTTCACACACTTAGCTCTCAACAACAGAACATGATCACGGCACTCCAACTCATTCCCAGATGAATCATACATGAAACAACTCTAAGCAATAACAGGCATAACAAGCAAGCATGGATGAGTAGTCACAACATGGCTCAAGTAATTTCTACTCATGCTAGAAGGTTTTGACTATTTACTGTGGCAAAGACAGGTCATGCAGAGGAATGTGTTCAACTATCACAACAGGTAATAGTTGAATCGTTATCTTCCTAATGTAATAAAATAGAGCAAGAGTGAGAGAGAGTGGGATTGTATCCGAGTGATCAAGGGGAGTTTGCTTGTCTGGCACTTTTGAAGATAGTATAGCTCTCGACCGGTGTCAACGATCACTGCGTCGGGACCGTCTTCTACCGAGAAGGAACAACACTGGCAAATAGGAAAAGGAAACACATTCAATGCAATGCACAACCAAATGGATGACATGACAAGTTAAGGTACCGAATTGACCCAATGCAATAGTTAGTCATATTAGTTGAAGTGGAATTCAAACATATAGCAAATTCCAACTCCAAAACTAATTACCATATATTCCATAACAATGAGTTGTCCTAGTTGGTGATGTTATTTGCTCAAACATGCATGAACATGGCATAAACAAATTCTTCATATATTTTTCATCATTTTTCATATATAATTATTTTCATCTAAGTTATAGATTATTTTCTATGAGTTTTTGAAGTTTGTGGTATTTTCTGGAATTTATAAAATCATATTTTTATTTTTAACCAGAAAATCCTTTATTGCATCAGCATTGCGTCAGCAATCAACAAAGTCAAAACTGACTGGTGGGTCCCACTAGTCAGCAACTCATTCATTTAAAAGTGTTAAGCAGTGACTTAAATTAATTCTAACTAAAACATTAGGTGGCATGGGGCCCACTATCATAGGTTGTGGTGGTGGGTTAGCATGGGGGTTAGGCCCTAATTATAGGGCCATGTCAGCCGGCCGGACTTGGCCACCGGCGACGCGCGATGATGTCCGCTTGGGACGGCGCTATAGGCATTGGCCAGGGCGTTACTTGGCCCTACGAGTAGTTGGCGCTCGTGCGCATCCACGGGACGCGTCAGGGGCGCAGGGAGGCCGGGAGCATGGCCAGCGACGAGCTTTCGCGACGGCCGAGCCACAGGCATGAAGCAGTCGACATTGTGGTGCACGGGAAGACCAACCGAGCGGTTATGCGGCTTCTTGGGGACCCGTGAGCGCGCGCGTGCTACTCGAGCGAGCGAAAGAGCTCGGGAGCACGAGGCTCGCCGGCCATGGCGATGGCCGAAGCTCGGTGCTCACGGGGGCGGTGGCTAGAGGATGCGAGGGACAACATTGAATGGGAGAAACAGAGCAGAAGCTCAGAGCGCGTCGGACGGAGGGCTCGGGGCTCGATGGAGGTTCTGGAGTCGACGGGGCGGCGGCCGACGGTGAAGGTGGCGAAGAGAGCGGCGCTGTGTTGACCCCTGGCTCACGTGCGTAGGCGAAGAGGAAGAAGGCGTCGCAGCGGAGCTCCAGGACATGCTGGGGAGGCCAGGCGATCTAGCTGGGCGCGATGGCACCAAGCAACGGCAATGGGCGCGCTCGGGAATGACAGGAACAAGGGAAGGGCTATAAAGTAAGAGGAGTGGACGAGGGCGTCTCTGTGTTGCAAGGAGGAGGCATGGGGACGGCGTGAAGCAGGCACAGAGGAGGTGGAGGCCTCGGGCGCGCGCGCCTACACGCCTCTGCCAATAGGCAGAGGTTAAAGACAGTGTGTCCTGGTGGGTTGGGCTGCACAGTAGCTAGGCTGCTGGGCATGGTCCTGATAAGTCTCTCTCTCTCTTCTCTCTATTTCTATTTATTTCTGCTTTTGTTTTAATATTCTTTTGCCACTGTTTTCAGAATTCAACCAAAATTTAAATAGTGCCAAACTCTTCTCTGAACTTATGTTGCCATAATGGACCTAGCCAAATGCACATAAATTATTTCAGGGAGTTTTCAAATTATATTTTAATTATATGAATATAACCTCAAATTCAAATACAATAGTGATTTAACTTAAAGCCCAAAATAATCCTTAAAAATGTTCCTAAATTTTGGGTTGAATTATAGTTCTTGCCAAAATTCGCAAAACAATTAAAGGAGCATTTTGAACAATTGAATGAGATTTCCAGGGTTCTTTGCCCCTTTATTAAAATGATTTCTGAGGCTTTAAGAATTCCTCAATTCGATTTCCTTGAATTTAAAATGAAGCATGATGATGCTCACTAATGCAACTAATTACAAACAATTAATCTAGGGCCGTGACAAGTCAGAATCAAATGTCTCGCAGCGAAGAAGAACTACGTCTCTTGCTGACAAGTATTTATTCGGAACACAAATAGATTTCGCTCCACTCTCATAGGTTTCAGCTAACCATCACAACAGACCTAAGCACCAAGAACCTATACCCCTCTTAATAATACAGAGGCCCTATGACTCAAATAAGAGAAGAAGAACAATGAAAAAAACGAATACTACATCTTCGCTTCGTCTTCGACCTTCTCGACTGCAGCCATTTTTCTTTGGACACACCAAATGAAAATTGCTTCGCATCAACAATAATTTTAAGGGGTCATCTCCTTCACACAATCTTCTCGGTACACTTTCTTCTCGAAATGTATCTGTTTCTTCTCTGTAATGCAGATGTTCCTCAGCGAAGTTCTTCAAACTTCATGGTAGAATATAATATTCTTCTAGGTACGCCTAAAACTATTTCTCTCTGTGTGCACTAATAAACCAATTATTCCCATGTTATTTCTGACAACCGTCTCCAAAACACAAGGGGCAAGATATTGCACCAACAGTGTCGGACAACGAGGGGGAGGAGAAGAAGGATACCTGCATTCTTCCCGGCGAGAGCGACGAGGAGGCGATGGCGTCGTTGCGAGGGAGAACCCACAGTATGTCCAATACAAGGCAGAGTTTCTTTGGAAGTGAGATGTTGAGAAGGTGAAAGGGGATGAGGCTGGCCCATCGATGGTGATCAACCTTGATTCACAGGAGGAGCTGAGCTTCGATGACGACCTGGCATATTGGAAGTCTATCGACACCGACTATGTGTCGGATGAGTATAGTAGTGTTCTTTATGTTTAATCTATGCGATGTTTGAATGTTTATATGAATGATCTATGCAATATGCATTAAAAAATGTTTTTAGCTATCTATTGGAGTTGAAGGTCTTTTTTTAAGCGGAGTTGAAGGTCTTTGATGTTGTAAAAATCAGTTTGAGGTGTTACGAAATTTTGCTTCGACCTCCAGTTTAGACCCTATTATATGGAAAACCATATGCGCCGCTTGTTGCGTCAAAATGTCGACGCAACGCACAGGCGAAGCGCCGCATCGCTAGCAATGGGCCGGCCCATTATAAAAAATCTGGGCAGCCGGTTTTGGGAACCTTCTCCGAACCATTTTTATCATTGTGACGGGTTTTCCTGTTTCCTCTTGCATTTTTTTGTTTTTAGTTTTTTCCTTTTTTCCGCATTTCTATTTCTTTTTCTTCTTTTTGAATTTTGTTTTTTGTTTTTTGTTTTCTTTTTGTTTTTTCACTTTTACATTTATTTATTTTTCAAGTTTATTTTTTAAAAGATCATGTTTCAAAAATTGTTCGGAAATTTCAAAAAAAATCCTGTTTTAGAAAAACATTCAAATATGAAAAAAAAAGTTCGCGCTTTTAAAATTGTTCATAAATTGAAAAAAATGCTCCTGTTTTAAAAAATTGTTCACATTTTAAAAAAAATCAAAACTTGTTCGCATTTTTCAAAATTTGTTCTGGAATTTCAAAAAAAATCTAGTTTTACAAAAAAATGTTTGATTGTTTTCTTTTCAAATTTACAATGTTCAAAAAATGTTCCTGTTTTAAAAAATTGCTCACAAATTTTAAACATTTGTTCGCATTTTCATTTTTCAGGAGTTTAGAAAAATGTTCACAAGTTTCATTAAAATCATGTTTTCATATTTTGTTCAGGAATTTTCAAATACGTTCACGTTTCCCAATTTTGTTTTGGAATTTGGAAAAATGTTCACGTTTCAAAAAATTGTTCATGATTCTCAAAAAATGTTTCTTTTTTTAAATGTAGTTTTCCAAATATTTTTCACAATTTTGGATAGTGTTTGCGTCTCACGGAACATTCCGTTTTTTTGAAGAAAAAAATGCTTTCAAAATTCCTGAACTAATCGGATCCGTGCAGCGCATTTTGTTCTTTAAGTTTGATGCTCCAATATGGTCGAATACGGCTTCTAGCTCAACTGGTAGCAACGCATACTTTAGAGCAGTCTATCCTGTGTTCGAATTCTCCGCTTTGCAAGTTTTCTTTTTGAGCTACAGTTCGCGTCGCGTCGCTATCTTCATGGGGCGGCCCAGTCGAACACACTCCTCTGCAAATCCTCAGCAATTTGACGCAGAGAGCGTCACATAGGTGGTCCCTATTATATAGCACCTATTGGAGATGCTCTTAAGGCCAGTTCTTTTGGGCTTCTAGATTAAGCCGCCGGGACCCAGCTTATTTTGTAAACCCAACCAAATTTATCTTTCTAGAAACCTACTAATTAAAACTTTAACCACTAGACCCGCCAAAAAAAAGACTTAACCATTAGGCTTTTTTTTTGCGGGGAACCACTAGGCTTTTAAGAGAATAATTTTTGATTGAGCTTTCAGAGGTAGAGGGCATCTTATTCCAGAAGCCAGCAAAAAAGAACTGGCCTAAGATGTTTTGTCCAGGTCGAGGCCAGAGCGCTAAAGCTGGCTCTGAGTTCGCTTTGGAGCTTTTGCCCCACTCGGTTGTGCTAATACCCAAATTATAAGATGTGTATGTAGTCTATATTAAAATATCTTAAACCTCTTCTAATTTGAATCTGATGTAATATTTGTTAGCAATTTAATGCAGTTTGTATATGTAGTCTATATTGAAGTATCCAAAACATCTTATAATTCACAACCAAGGTGATATTTGTTAGCAAACTTGGATGAACCTAGTCTTTTTTACCCTCTCCTTTTATGCTACGTGACGTAACTTTTGTCTCGTATGTACTACTCCTCAGCTTATCATTATACGCAATATAATAATACACCTCATATTGGAGTATATATTTTGCCTTCCTGGGAGTTCTGCTTAGTGCTTTTCATCATTGCGCTGATTCGCACAGCACACCAAGCAGACAATGCTCCTCAGCTTATGAGGATATGGCTGGGACGTCTACACATGTGATTTGGAAAACTCCATGCTTATTCATGATCACATATATAAAAAACAGTAACACGAGAAAAACAGCTGACCGACAGTCAGAACCACATAAATTAACAACCTGAACCACGTAAATTAACTCTAATGCTCGAGCCTAACACAACTGCTAAGGCAGCGTCGCGCTGCAAATTTGATATATATATTTATATATATATATATATATATATATATATATATATATATATATATATCCTGGACAAGGGCAATTCCTACGAAGTTCCTGCGTTTCAAACAGGTTTAAAACATTTTTTTATGGACGGTACCTGGGACTAATGACAATTGAACCAAGGAATGGCGAAGCTGAATAGCGGCCACAATCATCATGTTGGCGGCGTGGATTTTAGCTCCTCCAGTGCCGACTTCACCTCGTCCTGCAGCAGGTCGATCCGCCGCAGGTACACCTCCAGCTCCAGAATCCTCTGTTGCCTCCACTTCTCTCCCTCCATGGGTATCCCGAGAACTGCAGACGGTTGCTCCCGCACCTTCGCTCCCAGGCCCAGCGGCGACGGGCAGCCGCCGATGCCTAGCATGGCACGGACCATTTCCTTGAACAGAGGCGTCAGGACGCTGCTCTCCGTGTTCACCACTGGCGCCACAACAGGCTCAGCACCGTCCATGGAGACCTGAGGAAAGAATGCCGGCAGCGAGTCCTCCGTCTTGACAGGCATGGGCCCCGATATGTACGGCTGAGGCCCCTCGGACGCATCGGCAGCCAAGTCAGCCGTACGCCTGCGGCGGCCACGGCGATGCGCCTTTGAGGAGGACGGGGACTTGGCGTCTCCGTTGGCTGCAGCATTCGTGGCGGTGATTGTGGCGTCGTCTTCAGAGTCAGCGGCGTTGGGGTCGCGGCCGTGCTTGTCGGAGGAGGGGCGCCAGATGTTGCGAGCGATCTCGAAGACGGCCTGCTCGTGAGGGGAGCGGAAGGAGAACGTGTTGCCGGAGCAACGGAGGCGCTCGACGCAGTTGCGGTACTTGCGCTTAAGGCGGCGAAGCTTCTCGGCGAGCTGGCTCTTGGAGAAATCGAGCTGGAGGCGTCGGCGCATCTCCTCGTAGAAGGGTTCCGTGTCGTACTGGTGGGACGCGAACGCCGTGCCCCGCTGCGCCGTAAACTCGGCGAACGCGCGTAGGATCACGATCTCATCCTCCTCCGTCCATAGCCGCTGGAACAGGGGCCGCCGCTCCCCGACCGTGGCCGTGGCAGAGGCGGGGGCGGCGACGGGAGCAGAGGAGGAGAAGGGAGGATTGGGAATTGGATCGACTGGGAACTCGATGTCTTCAGAGTCCCCGTTGCCATAGGCGTCGGCGTCAGGGAAGGAGGAGGACGCAGCGGCGCCGGCGGCGGAGGGGTCGTCGACCATGGGAAGCATCGGATCGGATCGGAGATGGGGATCGGTTCGAGTCGGTATTAGGGTTGGGGTTTTCGCTGCATTGGGCTCGAGGGGGGTTTGGGCTAGCGGCCCTGGTTAGTCATCGCACCCCGTGTTTCTGGATTTGTGCCACGAACATAAGAGCATCTCCAGTCGTTGGCCTCCAGGAGACGCTAAAAATCGTCTCTGAGACGTACTGATGTAAAACGCGCGTTGAAGACGTGATGCCACCCAGTCGTGGTGTCCATGGGATTTTTTTGAACGCCGTAAACACGGCGAGTTCATGCATATTTCGGCGACTTCAAACCAAATTCGACCAAACACGGCACAAACACGCCCGTTCATACATATTTAAAGTATTTTACAAAAAGAAAAAACACACTACTATGCTCGCCCGCCGTCTCGCTCACCTCGCCGCTCCTCGCCGGCCGCCGCTCCTCGCCGGCCGCCGCTCTTACAGTTCTACATGCCGAGTAGACTGTAGAATCGCGTGTAGTCGCCGCCGTCGGCATCGTCGTCGTCGTCGTCGCCGCCTCCGTCGTGGCCGCCGTCCCTGTTGCAACCCTCCCCTGGTTGGCGCGGCGGGTTGGACGGTCCGGCGGCGTCCTCGTCCTCGTCGCTGTCGAGGATCACGACGTCGTGCTCGTCCTCGCGCCCACGCTTGCGGGCGGCGATCTCCTACAGGGTCCGGGTCTGCCGGGTCATCTCGGTCCGGAGGTAGTCGTCGCGCGCCCAGCGCA